>NW_026890544.1:0-20861 GCF_963514075.1 Conger conger
GCATTTTGTAATTGAAATCCGGGGGACATTTTAAAGATGGTATTTGGCGGGGGGAGGGGGGTTAGCCTGGGTGTATTTGAAGACGAGCGCTCTCTGAGCTCCTGTGGAAAAGAGGGGCCGTGTAGATTAATGAGGATCTCTCTTTCTCTCTGTCTCTCTTGAGTGCTTATGCTCTGAAGGAGGCTAATCCCCTCGTTGCGTAACAGACAGCAAAACAACTGCCTTTCATCTCCTGCATAAGAATGTGCCGAGCAGGAAATGGCGAGCCTCAGACTTAATAATAGATAGTAATAATAGACAGATAATAATAATAATAATAATAATAATCATAAAGGACACATTGCCCATCACCAATTTTCTAATATTCTTTAAATTTATATCGGAGACAATGCCTGCCTAATACCTTTTCAGTTGATTAATATTGTTGTAACATTGACGATAACTGCCTTTTTTCTGAACCATGGCACTTGGGCAATTGATAAATATCATATTAAAAAAAATATATACACTCTGCATATAATACTCTGCATTGAATTCATTTAATAAATTGGCATCTCTTGCCCGCGTTTGGTCTGTTTGGCAGTAGGACTGTGCAGATGTATTAATGTAGACGTCGTCGATGTCTGAGAGGGGCATGGATGGGGCCGCTCCATGGCTGAGTTTTCTGATCTCTGGAAAAAGAATGGCGATCATTTTAAGAGCTTTCTTCTCTCCCTACCTTTAATGTTGCTTTTGCGATGTGTACCTGCTTTAAAATATTTCTTCATAAAAAGGTCTCCCGCATTCCCCTGCGTTGTTTACGTGTTTAGAACGTGTGACATTGGGACAGAGAGGGAACGCCGCGTTCGAACGTCACCTTCAGATCCGACAGGTAGATTCACAAAAGGGGCGATGCGTTTAATCATTTGGAGGAAAGGGTTCTGTTTTTTCTTTGTATTGGGAGAAATAGTCAATATCAACGGGAAATTATCTACTTTAAATAGAATTAAAAACGGCTTGGAGAAAATCTGTTTTATTTCATTTCATAAAGCAATGATTTTGCATTTTGTATGAAGCAATGATTCTTGCATTTTGCCAAAACGGCTCGGAGAAAATCTGTTTTATTCTATTTTATAAAGCAATGATTTTGCATTTAGATTGACAAATAACACAAACACGACTATTCGCACATCTGCCTGTAGTAAGAGATGCTGTGTGGTACATGACATTACCTGCTGTCATTAATTGAATGAAAGCTGTAATTGTATGAACTGGAGGCTCGCCTTTTTCCGACTTATAATGTCTTCTTCAGAGCTAATTATAATCTGACGAACTGCTCTTAACTAGCCTCCGTAACTCCGCAACTCAGTGTGTGTCGTGCCAGTGACGGTTCTATCACGCTGTGGCTGCACACAAGTAGCTCTGCGATTACCATTTACTTTGCAAGTCACAACGTTGATGTGATTTTCGCGGGGGAAATGACCAGATCTGTATCACTCTTAGCTTACCGAGCTATCAAACCCACTCCTTCGAGGTCGGCCAGGTGAATCTCAGAAAATATTTTTAATTGTGAAGCACTGCCCAGGGGAGCGGTGACTGTCCGGGTGTGTTGTAGTGTGGGATGTGGGCTGGGTGCGCCCTGCAGGGCTTCGTCAGCAGGCATCGTGGCTCAGGGAGGAGCCCCCGCAGTCAGTGCGCCGGTAATCCAGTGTTTGGCCGGAGGGGGCTGGTGTCTCAACTGAAGTGAGAATCTTTCCAAGCCTGTTCTTCACATGCACAAAAAAAAAAAAAAAAAAAAAAAAAAAAAAAAAGAAGAAGAAAAAAAGGTTCCCGGATAAATCCGCGGAGGATACGGTTCTCTTTGTAATTGCCGTAAATCGTGAGTTCCAATAAAGTTTCAACCTAGGTTTATTGCAAAGAAAGTCGGGCCAAATATAATATAATTTGACAATTTGATAGGGATATAATGGACGTTGGGTAAGGACTGTGCTCCTATCCAGGGACAGCAGCAGAGTGCGGTAGCGCCCCCTTGTGGCGTGGCTGTCTTGGGGGGGGGGTGCAGCTTAGCGGCTCGATTATTTAATCCGCTTTTGTGAATCCGCCATTAGGCTTTGCGAGCGTTTCAGTGTAATTATATTCTTAACGTGTTAATTGCCTTTTGGTGAAACAAATGGGTCTTGCCCGCTTATCGTCACATAAGGAATCAAGATGCCTCTGGTCACTATTAGCCCTTAAAAAAAAAAAAAAAAAAAAAGTGTCTTCTGAAAGATGAGGAGAGATGAAAGGCGCAGATGTAAAAACTGGCCGAGGACTCTAAGTCTGGAATGCAGAGCCACATGACATGCTTTCTTTTTTTTTTTTAATTCTTTTTTTTTTTACTTTCTCTCTCTCTCTCTCTCTCCTCCTCCTCTATCCGTGCAGATTTGGGACCACGGCTTTATTTTTTCACCATTTTTCAGTGAGCTGCCATACCTTTCCAGTCTGCGCTGTCACGCGCCTCAAGCATGCGCCGAATTAACCCGCCATTCCTGGGGTCCCGCTCCTCCCCCCCCCCCCCCCCCGCGCTGAATCCGCTTTGGGGCGCCTCCGATCGCTTCACGCTTCCAGCATCTTGGAAGAAAATAAAAACCAGCCTGGATATTTGCTTTAAAATTGTTATTATTATGATTATTCTTTTTTTTATTATTATTATTATTCTTTTTTTTTTTAAGATCGCATTTATACTTGCATCTGTCTCCAGATGAGAGACTGGGCATGTGCATCTGAGAACACAAAGGGGCCATATTCATGCCTGCTGCTGCTGCTCGTCTGTAGTCAGGGCGGTGAGCAGCAGATTCCCTCCGCTGCTGACCCGGGTGTGGGCACTGAGAAGGGGGCCTCTCTCTCTCTCATTCTGCCCCTCCTTTCTGCCCCAGACCTACTGACCCCAACCAATTCGCATTTTGCACAAGAGTCGCTCTCATCGTGGGCTCGGCCGAGAAGGGAATCGGTTGGTGGTTGCAGCCGTTTTTTGACACTTTACTCTTAATGAGGGCACACCTTTTGGATGAAGTTAATTCCAAATTCCTCTACGCGCAAGTGAAAGAAAGAGAGTCTACTTTTTCAAAAGCGGTGGGGGAAGGGGGGGAGGGGGTAAACTACATTTTAAACCTCCAAATTATTTCAGAAAATATGTGATTCTGGAATCTGAAATGCTGCCACTTTGTGTGCAGCGTTCAGTGACGTTTAAACCTCCTTCATTTGGCTTCATTACGACCAAAAAAAAGCGCCTGTTTTAAGTAGCCAGTAATTACATCGTTAACGTAATTTGTATACCGCTTGCACACAATGGGTGGAGTTCAGTGAATTACGTGAAGTGTTTGCTCCTGTTGCGGTCTCGGGGGCCGTCATTCCCCTGGGACTGTGTTCCATCGGGAGGGCATCTGAGGATCAGGATGAATATGGCCCTTCTGACCGCCGCCCTGCTCCCCGTGGGAATGACCGTGTCGCTTTCCTGTCCCAGGGTTCTGTTGCCGTGGACCTATTTCGCCTGATCGTTTGTTCATTGATTTTTTTTTTTTTCCACATTTAATTTTATTTGTATATAGATTTCATTTGTTTGCAGATGTGCCACTGCACCCCCCCCCCTCCTCCCTCACCCCATCTCCCTGTCTCCTTTCTGTTACGGGATCCCCTTCATTTTGGACACGGTATCCACTCTTTGACCGTAACCCATGCGCGCCTGGCCCTGTACACAGCCAATCCGAAACCCGATCAGAAAACTTTATCGATTTTAATTTTAGCAGCAGAGAGAGGTCACAGTGCTCCATGAAATCAGTGGATTCAGCTCTGCCCCCACGTCCCCCCAAACCCCACCCCCCCCCCCGAGAGTTGATGAGTCACCTCCAAGCGATGAGCCGCGGTCGGCTTGCGGATGTTTGCCAGACAAAACGAGTCTCGACTCTTCACGTCGTTGTGTGGTGCATCCTCATCCTCATCAACTCATCTTCGTCATTACCTTCATCGGTTGTCGGTAACGGACAGCTGGTTCCGTGATCCTCACTTGTTGTAGCTAAACATTTAACCTTTAAATGGCGTTGGTGAGCCCCCCTCCCCCCGCCCCCCACGGTGTGCGGAGTTTGACGGGCGGCGCGGCCCCCCCTGTGTGTTTCAGACGAGCCGGAGACGCGGGACGCCTGGTGGGAGGAGATCCGGCAGGAGATCAAATCTCACGCCCGGGCGCTGGGCTGCCACGCTGTGCTGGGCTACAGCGAGTCCACCAGCATCTGGTACGACACAGACACAGACACAGCCACACGCACAGCCACACACACAGACACAGCCACAGCCACAACCACAGACACAGACACACACACACACACAGACACAGACATAATCACAGCCACAACCACAGACACAGCCACTGTTACAATCACAGACACAGACACAACCACAGCCACAGACACTGACACAGCCACAATCACACACACAGCCACAGACACTGCCACAACCACAGACACAGTCACAATCACAGACACAGCCACAATCACAGACACAGTCACAACCACAGACACTGACACAACCACAGACACATACAGCCACAATTACAATCACAGACACAGACACAACCACAGACACAGACACAGCCACACACACAGCCGCAACCACAGACACAACCACAGACACAGCCACAATCACAGACACAGACACAGACACAACCACAGCCACAATCACAGACACAGTCTAACACCCACACACACCGACACACACACACACACACACACACACACCGACACACACACACACACACACACACCTACACGCATGCACACACACACACACGCACGCACACACACACACACCGACACACACACACACACACACACACACACACACAGTAAGCCATCCCTCCACCGTGCACAAACACTCGCTGCATTCTAAGATGGCCGCTCAGTCAGGCTCTCTGTTGCTCTCTCACTCTGTTGCAGCGAGGAGGTGTGCATCCTGTCAGCCTCGGGCACCGCGGCAGTGCTCAACCCCAGGTCCATGCAGGAGGGCGGCCTGGACGGCTACAGTGACCCCAGCAGGTTGTCCCGGCAGCCGGCCGCCTTTTCCGCAGGGTCAGAGAAGGGCGAGTTTGATATTTTCCCTCAGAGCAAGGATATTTCTGCCCCACTAGGGTAGGTCGCAGGGCGCGCGCCTCAGCACACGGGGTTGAAACGTGACGAAACTGTGCTAATATGGCTTTATGGTGTGCTTTCACTGTGCTGTTTGCCCCCCATACACCCCACATACCCCCCATACTCCCCATACCCCCTTCCTCCTGGATGTCTCCAGGCTGTTTTTGGGGCGTGACTTTTCTGACTAACCAAATGCATTGCTGTTTTAATCGTTTGGAATTGGATGTGCTAATGTGTGGTTATATTTTGATCCCTGGCAAAATAAAACACATTTATAAAAGGTGTGGCAGAAATGTAAAAAAAAATGTACCTTTTTGTTTAATTTCTGTCACTAATTATACCAGTTTACCAAAAGTACAGCAAAAGTTTCAGGACAGTAAATATACCTAGTTTCTCCCAGGAACATAATGTGCATCCTAAATGATTTTCCCAGTTGGCACACGTCAATTTTCACTCGGGACACGCTTGTAAAATGGGAGCACTACTGGAGCCATGTCAGGGTCTGTTTTTGAGATGACAGGGTTTAAACGGGGAATAAAAGTCCCGTCGGAAGCGCATTAACGCACCCTGACGTTATAAAGAGGGATGGCGGTATTAAGGTTGATGCTTAAAAAAGCGCAGCGTTTTCCCCCCGGATTGAAGCAGAGTCCTGCTCTTGTCCTGCCTGTTTGGGCGCTGCAGGCTGGAGGACCCCTCGCCCCCCAGCTGCGGGTTCTGCCACATCCCGTACGACGAGCTCAACATGCCCTTCCCCGCGCAGCTGACCTACTGCTACAGCTGCCGCCGGCAGAAGGTTCCGGACGTGCTCTTCACCACCATCGACGTGCCCGCGGAGGCCGCTGTGACGGGGAAGGGCTGCCTCATCCACGCCAGGTAACAGCACCCCTAAATATCCACGCCAGGTAACGCACCCCTAAATATCCAGGCCAGGTAACGCACCCTAAATATCCACGCCAGGTAACGCACCCCTAAATATCCACGCCAGGTAACGCACCCCTAAATATCCACGCCAGGTAACGCACCCCTAAATATCCACGCCAGGTAACGCACCCTAAATATCCACGCCAGGTAACGCACCCCTAAATATCCACGCCAGGTAACGCACCCCTAAATATCCACGCCAGGTAACGAACCCCTAAATATCCACGCCAGGTAACACACCCTAAATATCCACGCCAGGTAACGCACCCCTAAATATCCACGCCATGTAACGCACCCCTAAATATCCACGCCAGGTAACGCACCCCTAAATATCCACGCCAGGTAACGCACCCCTAAATATCCACGCCAGGTAACAGCACCCCTAAATATCCACGCCAGGTAACGCACCCCTAAATATACACGCCAGGTAACGCACCCTAAATATCCACGCCAGGTAACGCACCCCTAAATATCCACGCCAGGTAACAGCACCCCTAAATATCCACGTCAGGTAACGCACCCCTAAATATCCACGCCAGGTAACGCACCCTAAATATCCACGCCAGGTAACGCACCCCTAAATATCCACGTCAGGTAACGCACCCCTAAATATCCAGGCCAGGTAACGCACCCTAAATATCCACGCCAGGTAACGCACCCCTAAATATCCACGCCAGGTAACGCACCCCTAAATATCCACGCCAGGTAACGCACCCCTAAATATCCACGCCAGGTAACGCACCCCTAAATATCCACGCCAGGTAACGCACCCCTAAATATCCACGCCAGGTAACAGCACCCCTAAATATCCACGCCAGGTAACGCACCCCTAAATATACACGCCAGGTAACGCACCCTAAATATCCACGCCAGGTAACGCACCCCTAAATATCCACGCCAGGTAACAGCACCCCTAAATATCCACGTCAGGTAACGCACCCCTAAATATCCACGCCAGGTAACGCACCCTGAATATCCACGCCAGGTAACGCACCCCTAAATATCCACGCCAGGTAACGCACCCCTAAATATCCACGCCAGGTAACGCACCCCTAAATATCCACGCCAGGTAACGCACCCCTAAATATCCACGCCAGGTAACGCACCCCTAAATATCCACGCCAGGTAACGCACCCCTAAATATCCACGCCAGGTAACAGCACCCCTAAATATCCACGCCAGGTAACGCACCCCTAAATATCCACGCCAGGTAACGCACCCTAAATATCCACGTCAGGTAACGCACCCCTAAATATCCACGCCAGGTAACGCACCCTAAATATCCACGCCAGGTAACGCACCCCTAAATATCCACGTCAGGTAACGCACCCCTAAATATCCACGCCAGGTAACGCACCCTAAATATCCACGCCAGGTAACGCACCCCTAAATATCCACGCCAGGTAACGCACCCCTAAATATCCACGCCAGGTAACGCACCCCTAAATATCCACGCCAGGTAACGCACCCCTAAATATCCACGCCAGGTAACGCACCCCTAAATATCCACGCCAGGTAACGCACCCCTAAATATCCACGCCAGGTAACAGCACCCCTAAATATCCACGCCAGGTAACGCACCCCTAAATATCCACACCAGGTAACGCACCCTAAATATCCACGTCAGGTAACGCACCCCTAAATATCCACGCCAGGTAACGCACCCTAAATATCCACGCCAGGTAACGCACCCCTAAATATCCACGTCAGGTAACGCACCCCTAAATATCCACGCCAGGTAACGCACCCTAAATATCCACGCCAGGTAACGCACCCCTAAATATCCACGCCAGGTAACGCACCCCTAAATATCCACGCCAGGTAACGCACCCTAAATATCCACGCCAGGTAACGCACCCCTAAATATCCACGCCAGGTAACGCACCCCTAAATACCCACGCCAGGTAACACACCCCTAAATATCCACGCCAGGTAACGCACCCCTAAATATCCACGCCAGGTAACGCACCCTAAATATCCACGCCAGGTAACATACCCTAAATATCCACGCCAGGTAACACACCCCTAAATATCCACGCCAGGTAACGCACCCCTAAATATCCACGCCATGTAACGCACCCCTAAATATCCACGCCAGGTAACGCACCCCTAAATATCCACGCCAGGTAACGCACCCCTAAATATACACGCCATGTAACGCACCCCTAACACCCCTTTCTGTGGTCCAGGGTCCCTGATCCAGTCTTTCTCTTGCGTTTATAAATAAATCACATTGATAGCATCTCAGTTTCTCCATCCTTTTCGGATTACAATCATATTGAACGTATTTCTTTTTATTTTTAGTCCATTTTTATTGAACCAGTAAGACCTTATGTGCTTTGGATGTTTCCGCTCCTCTTCCTCCCCCTCCTCCTCCTCCTTCTCCTCCTTCTCCTCCTCTTCCTCCCTCCCCCACCTCCCCTTGGCCCTCCTCCTCTTCCTCCCTCCCCCACCTCCCCTTGCCCCTCCTCCTGCTCCTCCTCCTCTTCCTCCCTCCACCACCTCCTCCTCCTCCCCTGCCCCCCCCTCCCCCACCTCCTCCTCCTCCTCCCCCCGCTCCTCCAGGCTGTGCCGGCTGAAGAAGAAGGCGCAGGGGGAGGTGAACGCCACGGCCATCAGTAACCTGCTGCCCTTCATGGAGTACGAGCTGCACACGCAGCTGATGAACAAGCTGAAGCTGCGGGGCATGAACGCGCTCTTCGGCCTGCGCATCCAGATCAGCGTGGGGGAGAACATGCTGGTGGGGCTGGCGGTGAGAGGCCGGGGGTCAGGGGGTCACTGCGGGGTCAGGGGTCACTGCGGGGTCAGGGGTCACTGCGGAGTCAGGGGGTCACTGCGGGGGTTAAACTTTTTCAAAATATTAGTTCTCCTACAGTGCCGTCGCCTGTGAGTGTGTAGCGACAAACGACCCTCGCTCGACCCGTAGTAGTCGTGACAACTGCTGCCAAACGTGTTTGCCTTTTGTCAAATCGAATCGGGTTAGTTTGTGTCGTGGTTTTTGCGGAATACCACCTCAAGGTGCTTTGCAGAGTAGCAGAAAAAGACAAAACAACAAAAACAAAACAGTGCAAAAAGGCCTAAACCCTCAAATGACAAGCACATGAGGTAAAAAATAAATAAAAAATCCCCAATGTGTAAGAATCTCAGCAGAAACCTGGCTCTCAGGGGGAGCCCTCCCGCCACTGGCTGGCCTGCTGGTGCAGTTGAACACGTACGTTTTGAGGTCTGAAACCATTACATTACATTACATTAAGGGCATTTGGCAGACGCTCTTATCCAGAGCGACGTACAACAAAGTGCATACCCATAACCAGGGAAAAATCATGCTGATGAAGGGAATCTCGAGTGTCTAATTGAAGATCTGTTTTTTTTGGGGGGGGGTCTCCTCAGTCTGCCACAGGGGTATACCTGACAGCCCTGCCCACCCCGGGAGGGATACAGGTGGCCGGTAAAACCCCCAGTGACATCACGGGCGAGCAGCACATCTCCAACATGCAGAAGAAGATTAACGACACCATCGCCAAGTACAGGGAGCTCTATGAGATCAACCCGCCGGTGAGTGTGCGGCTGGACTTGGGCTTGGGGGGTGGGATGGGATGGGATGGGTGAGGTTGGGGTTAGTGTTTGTTTAGGGGGTGGGCACAGATGGGTTTGGGGAGGGTGTGGGAATGGGGGTTAGGGTGGGGGTACAGGTGGGGGTGGGGGTGTGGGAGAGGTTGGGAATAGGTGGGTGGGTTTAGGGTAGGGATGGGGTTTTTTGAGTGGGAGTTAGGGTCTGGGTTTGGGTAGGGGTGTGATGTTAGGGTAGGGGTGTGGGTTTAGGGTTGGGGTGTGGGTTTAGGGTTGGGGTGTGGGTAACCCCTGGCAATGGGCACTGTTGTAGCAGCAGGCGCTTCTCTGCTCCAGCACAGGCGGTTCCTCACCGGGGGAGACTTTCTGATTTATTCAGAATGCCAGCGTTTCTGCTCTCATTCAACATCATCCGCTGCCTTCATCATTGTTTAGAAATGCGAAAATAAAATGCCCTACTTATTTGTCATGCCGTTGAATATTCGAATTGGTGTAAGCTAAGCATTTTGTTGTATTTTGGTTTTTGTTTTTTTTGTTTTTTGGGGGGGGCGGGGGGAGGTTATTTTGAGGTTATTTTACTGTTGTAAATATGTTTTCTTGTTTTAATTCATGAAGAAATTATTTGCGCTGGATCCCGAGGCCTTCACAGGCATTCCTACGGTACATGTGCAGCATGAAAACAACCTTCACACAGAGCATGTCACAGTCTTGCACAAATGACTCCTAATGAGGTCTTAATATGTGATTATCTGATGCCATTAACAGTAAATGGGAATAGCAGTGGTAGGTCTTCACTAATAATCTGGTGGCAGTTAATTATGGGAAAGTAAGAAAATAAATAAGCGTTAAACCGCCAACATATATTCCATTAACATTGAAGCTGTTTGATTTTTGACCTTTCATCTGGGTGTCCCACAGAGCACAGTTGGGGTGTTGATATTTTGTGACTTGCGGAACATTTCTGTAAAATGAGATATGACATTCTTGGATAAACCCACTGATAAACCATTGCACATAAAAGGAATGTTTGTGATGATTAACCTTGCAGTGTTTTTTAATGATTTGTATTTTTGAATTTTGAATTAATTATTCACTGCCCTGCTGACACCTACCACCTCTGCTCTCCCAAACACGCCTCACGTCACAACCCCCCACCCCCACCCCTGTACTGTCAGACTCTGTGTTGACTTCCCTGCCCATCCCTGGACTGGCTCTCTGACCTTCATTCCCCTTCTGTTTCGAGTTCCAACTGGATGAGCGATCGCCGTGAAGGGCCTTCTTTCCTCCTGTACTGTCAGACTCTGCGTTGACTTCCACCCATCCCTGTACTGTCAGACTCTGTGTTGACTTCCACCCATCCCTGTACTGTCAGATTCTGTGTTGACTTTCCCCTTCTGTTTCGAGTTCCAACTGGATGAGCGATCGCCATGAAGGGCCTCCTGGTTTTCCCATAGTCGCTTGATCACAAACCTGGGGCCGTTTCTCTGATTCTTTCTCTCCGTCTCCCTCTCCCTCTGCCTCTGCCTCTGCCTCTGCCTCTCTCTCTCTCTCTCTCTCTCACTCTCACTTCCCCCCATCCCCCCGTACTGTCAGACTCAGTGTTGACTTCCCTGCCCATCCCTGTACTGTCAGACTCTGTGTTGACTTCCCCCGCCCATCCCTGTACTGTAAGACTCTGTGTTGACTTCCCCCGCACATCCCCGTACTGTCAGACTCTGTGTTGGGGTTGAGCCTGAGCGGCCGCCATTTTGGCTCTGACGGGGTGCGCTTGTTTCCTTTCCTCCCATGACAGGAGGTGGTGGAGGAGGTGATCGGCTCGCCCATCCCGGAGCCGCGGCAGCGCACCCGGCTCTTCCGGTCGCACTCGGAGAGCTCCGACGAGGCCTCGGAGCTCGACCTCTCGCACGGGAAGAAGGACGCCTTCGTGCTGGAGGTGGGTGCGGCCTGTCGGCACGGAGACGGTGCCTGCGGGGGGAGCGGAAGGGTCAGTAGTCGGAGGGGTTGCCGATTTGATCCCGCCCTGGGTGTGTCGAAGTGTCCCTGAGCAAGACGCCTAACCCCTAAATGCTCCTGACGAGCTGGTCGGTGCCTTGCAGGGCAGCCAATCGCCGTCGGTGTGTGAGTGTGTGTGTATGAATGGGTGAATGAGAAACATCAATTGTACAGCGCTTTGGATATAAATGCAGACATATACCATGAAGCGTTTAAAGACCTGTGAGGTGTGTGTTTTTAGTGAGGGCGATCGCCCGTTTCTCGTTCTCGTAGATTGACGACACGGACGCGGTGGAGGACATCCAGAGTCTCCTCACGGACGCAGCCACGCCCGCAGGTACGCCCTCCTGTGCAGGTACCGCTCCGGAACAGTCACCTGGAGCAATGCCACAGCTCACTGGCGTCAACACGCCGTTTACCCCCGTTTACCCCTGTCCCCAAACTCCTCTCCTCTCCTCCTCTGTTCTGTCAGACCCCTGCAGTCTGGCTGAACCAGGTGTGTCAGCTTCCCAGCCTAGCTACAGGTGTTGGTGTGTGTGAGCCTACCAGTCCAGTATATCTTAAATTCTCAGCAGGCTTTTGCTGAGGTAGACACAACAGATCGGTTGTTTCTTATCTCTTATCGCCCTTGGTAATGTTAAAGTTTAAACAGTCAGGCATATCCGAAGCTTCAGAAATTCCCCCAGCAATGCGCTTGTGCAACTGTCACATCTCCTTGCTCTCTCTCCATCTCAAATCTCGTTACATAATTCCACAACACAACTCTGCTCTACACCACACGCCATCGCTTCTTTGGCAGCCCGCCAAACGCACAGCCTCGCCCCTCTCCCCCCCCACCTCATGCCCCTCTCCCCCCTCCGACACGTCCCGGCTCTCTGACCTTCATTCCCCTTCTGTTTCGAGTTGAACTGGATGAGCGATCGCCGTGAAGCACCTCCTCTTTTTCCCATAGTCGCTCGGTCATGAACCTGGGGCCGTTTCTCTGATTCTCTCTCTCTCTCTCTCCCTCTCCCTCTCCCTCTCACTCTCATTCTCTCTCTCTCCCTCCCCCTCCCTCTCCCTCCCTCTCCCTCTCCCTCTCCCTCTCACTCTTTCTCTCTCTCTCTCTCTCTCTCCCTCTCCCTCTTTCTCTCTCTCTCTCTCTCTCTCTCCCTGTAGGTTTTTACAGTTGCAATACAGAGACCATGCCTGGGATATACAACTGGACGTCAGGTTTACAGGTGAGGACACTTTCCTCAGAATGGGACAAAGAGGTAGTGGGGTTTATATGAGTCACCTGTACTCGGGGTTTACAGGTGAGGACACTTTCCTCAGGTAGAAAGAGGTAGTGGGGTTTATATGAGTCGCCTGTACTCGGGTTTACAGGTGAGGACACTTTCCTCAGGTAGAAAGAGGTAGTGGGGTTTATATGAGTCCCCTGTACTCGGGTTTACAGGTGAGGACACTTTCCTCAGGTAGAAAGAGGTAGTGGGGTTTATATGAGTCGCCTGTACTCGGGTTTACAGGTGAGGACACTTTCCTCAGGTAGAAAGAGGTAGTGGGATTTATATGAGTCGCCTGTACTCGGGTTTACAGGTGAGGACACTTTCCTCAGGTAGAAAGAGGTAGTGGGGTTTATATGAGTCACCTGTACTCGGGTTTACAGGTGAGGACACTTTCCTCAGGTAGAAAGAGGTAGTGGGGTTTATATGAGTCGCCTGTACTCGGGTTTACAGTTGAGGACACTTTCCTCAGGTAGAAAGAGGTAGTGGGATTTATATGAGTCGCCTGTACTCGGGTTTACAGGTGAGGACACTTTCCTCAGGTAGAAAGAGGTAGTGGGGTTTATATGAGACACCTGTACTCGGGTTTACAGGTGAGGACACTTTCCTCAGGTAGAAAGAGGTAGTGGGGTTTATATGAGACACCTGTACTCGGGTTTACAGGTGAGGCCGAGTGCTTATCCTCGCACGCTCACCAGGCACGGCGCTTATATGAAAAATAAATAAAGATTCCGATAATCAAATAAGCCTGAGTCCTTATCTTTGTTCTACTGTTAGCAGTTGAAATTGTACTTCCCTCTAGGGTCTTTCAGCGCTCTTATCCCTGGTTATGGGTAATGCACTTTGCACTTTGTTGTACGTCGCTCTGGATAAGATGCCAAATGCCATTCATGTTATGTTATGTTATGTTATGTAATGTAATGTTATACGTGATGCCGCATTACCAAGGGGGTACCCCTCCAAATTCCACTTCTGTCCCTGAATCGGTCTAGCCTTTAATAAAAACACAATACTGTAGAAATGAGAATGGAGCGTACGATTTCATAATCTACTTCTATCAAACACACGTACTTTAACAAGCAGATAGGCCAACCCTGACAAGCGATACCTCATTATGTAGCTCTGATCTTCTAGTATCACATTAAATATTAAATAAAAATAAAAAATTAGATCTGCGCTAAGGTACGCCGTTTCACTGCGTTGCATCACATATGGAGTCATGCTATTTTTTACACGGCCATTTTAACTGCCTGTTAGTTCATTATGTCTGTGTTATGTCCAGCAGCTGGGAGTGAGGGTTGATGGCTGTGTGTGTGTTTTTTCCAGATGTTTACCTCGGTGAGAGTGTTCAGGTTGAACAACGCCAATCTGACCAATCAAGGACTCAACAAGATCTTTAACGACCTGTGTGAGAACCTGCTCAAGGTGCGTCTCCTGGTGACTCACTACACACACACACACACACACACCTACCCACACACACACACACCTACTCACACACACACACACCTACTCACACACACACACACCTACTCACACACACATCCACACACCCACACCTACACACACACACACACACACACCCACACACCTACACATCCACACACCCACACCTACAAACACACACACACACACACACACCCACACCTACACACACACACACCCACACACCTACACACACACACACACCTACACACACACACACCCACACACCCACACCTACACACACACACACCCACACACCTACACACACACACACACACACCTACACACACACACACACCCACACACCTACACACACCTACACACACACACACCCACACACCCACACCTACACACACACACACCCACACACCTACACACCCCCACACACACACACCCACACCTACACACACACACACACACACACACACCTACACACACACACACCCACACACACACACACACCCCCACACACACACACACACCCACACACACACCCACACACCTACACACCCCCACACACACACACCCACACCTACACACACACACACACACACACTCCTACACACACACACACCCACACACACACACACACCCCCACACACACACACACACCTGCACACGTGTAATTGTATGTTTTGCCGTTTCAGAGTTTGTACTTTAAGCTCCGCTCCATGGCCCCGTGCTGTCTCTGCCATCTCAACTTCACTGTGGCGGTGCCTGAGGACGAGCTCATTCAGGTGCGTGACCTCTGACCCCAGAGCCTATGTTTCCCTGCACCTGCCACTCCGCTACCCAGACTATCGAGGTTTCGTAGCACCCCGAGGTGGTCTTGGGGCTCTTGTCTGAGGTCCGTTCTGGCCTCCCGGGTCCAGGCGCTTGTGGAGCTTTAGCGCCGGTCGGTTTCCGTAGCGACCGCGGGTGCTGGGTCATGTGACGCTTCCTCTGACCGACACATACATTCTGCCCTCCTCAGGTGGCCGTCACTGCTGTTGCCATGACGATCGACAAAGACCAGACCCAAGAAAACTGGAAACTCGGTGCCGACAAAACCCACATGAAAGGTGAGGCGATCCTGCGTCCCCCCCCTTAAACGCTACAAGAGTCGGTACTGTAGTCGTACAAGCTGATTTTTCCGTCCTTTCTAACTCTCCGACGCGTGTGTCTTTCCCCCCGTCTGTTGAAGCGATAGCTGAGAACGAGGACCAGCTGCAGTTCCCCCTGGAGCTCTGCGCCGACAGTCCGTCCACACACCCCCTCTCGTCCAGCAGAGGTAACGGCCGGCCTCAGTGTGCCCCTCTCAGCGCAAGCAGGCCGTCTGCTGCTGCTGCTCCCGCCTGGGGCTGAGAGCAGGGTCGCTCCCCTCTCTCACACTGCAGCCAAGGAGAGGTCCTGTCATCCCCGCCTACTGGGGACCGTAAAGGGGTTTCACTGCGGGGGTGACTTCTACGTGTTTGTGTGTGTTACTACTATGTGCATGTGTATGGCAGTGAAGCCTAGTCGAATCTCCAGGACGCCAAAAAAAATTAATAAATCAGGAACATCACAGTAGCTCGGATGCCCTGGAGTGTTTGAAACTTTTGAAATTGACATGAAATGAATATATATGTTATAATATATGTTGTGTCGTGTAACCGTATACTAACAGTGGAGTGGCATTTTGAATAGGCTCCTCCCATTCTGCACTGATAACCACGATCACGTCAAGTTCGTAGGTCTGAATCGTGAGGATCTCTTCGGCGCATTCAAACACGCAGTCACACTGCGGTGCTGATTCTGAGCCAGAGAAGAATACCCTCTTCTCTCTGCCCCGGTGGTCCCGCGCGACCTGAGGCAGCCCCCCCAGTGTTGTGGTCCAGAGACGGGAGCTTATTATCGGGACCGACTGTTATCCGCAAAACAAAATGACGCACAGTCCTGCCTCTAGGGGGCGTTGCCGGTCTTGTCCCCGCTTGTGGTCTCTGTGGGGTCTCGTGGGTCTTAGCTCCCCCCCCCCGGTTGAGCTCGTGGTGCTGTGTGGTGGTGGTGGTGGTGGTGTTGTGTCCCCTCGTCCGGTGGTAGTGTGTACTGTACGGGGAGCGGGGGAGCGTTTGTTTCTCCGCCGCGGTGCGATAACGGGGCCATCTCTGTGTCTCGTCAGGGCTCCAGGAGAGCGCCAATGCGCACACCACCCCCCGAGGTGAGTCCCCCCCTCCCGTCTCCCTGCTCTCCCCTCCTCCCTCTTTCCCCCCGGGCCACTCCTCCACCGATCAGGCTACGGGGCCGGGGGGGGGGCGGGGCGGGGGGGGGGGGGCGGTGTTCAGATTTTTATTCTCGTTCTTTTTAATTTCCATTCCTTTTTTTGTCTCTCAGACAGATTTTTAAACTGCTTCACACCTTGGGATAAGCGTCATCCATATATTTTTTTCTTTTTTTCTTTTTTCCTCCTTCCTTTCTTTCTTTTTCTTTTTCTTTCTTTTTGTGTGTTTCTGTTGTTTCGTCTCCTTTCTTTTCTGTCTTGTCTTGTTTTTTTGTTTTTTTCAGCTGCCTCAGTTGATTACAGTTCCTTTGCAGACAGATGGAGCACCTGGATAGAACTCATTAGGCTGAAAGCTCAGACCATACGAAGGGGATCAGTTAGAACAAGTAGGAGGACACGGTCTCTAGCGCACTCCGGTGACCCCTGCGGTACTCTCTGCCCCCCCCCCCCCCTCCCCACTCCTCCCCCCCTACCCCCCCGCCCGCGCCCCCCCTCCTCTCCCTCACCTGTCGGCGGTGGTGGGCGGAGCCTTGCTGCCCTGAAAAATGGCATCGCAGATCAAGCACAGCGCTGATTGACAGAGTGTGAAAGCTGAGGCCACCACCCCACCCCCCCCCCCCCCCCCCCAATTTCCCTGGGGGGGGCGCTCGTCTTCACTCTGACCCAAACCCTCTGGGCTGGGCCTGAATATGTAGCCTGTAGCCCGTAGCCTGTAGCCAAGGCCCTTTGACGTAGCAGAGAGCGAAGTAGCGCCCGACTCAACGTTTCTGAGTTCACGCAAAAACACGAACGCCGTATTTAATGTTGCCGTTTGAGCAGACCCAAGGTCTCGACATTTGCCGCCGAGTGGCGGCTTTTCCTGAGCGTTCGCGGCAAACGCCGGACGGCGAGGTTACACCGTAGGAAATGTGACATCTTTCACACTCTCGCTCCAAAGAATCGTCCTTCAGCAAACAACTCAGTTTTTCTCCCCCTTCCCCCCCCAACCCACCTGTCTTCATGCTCTCTTGATTTTTTTACCATCGCTTAAAAGCCATTCGATTGACCTCCTTTTTCCGTTCCTGACCTGTCGAAGGCTTCTTTCTCTGTCTGAACTGGATTTGCATGCGTTGCATGATGGCCGCGGCTGGCCATGCTTAAGGTTACGTTGCGTTGCTGAAGCTTTAAAAAAAAAAAAAAACGATTTCTGAATGCCGTCACTGCAGCCATTCCGCTACAAACAAAACGCACCTCTCTGTACGCGCATCAGTTTCTCCTGACTAATATTGGCTCTCGGTTGTTTGTGGCGCCCCCTAAAGGCTGTGTGTGGTCTCTGTCTCTATCTCTCTCCTTTATCTTGCTTTCTCTGTACCTCTCTGTCTCTCTCTCTTTCTCTTCTCTCCCTATCTCCCCCCTTCCCCTCTCAACCCCCTCTCTTCTTCTCTCTCTCGCCGTCTCCCTCTCCCCCTCTTTCTCTCCTCCCCCCTTCTCTCTCTCCTTCTCTCCTGGCTCTCCCTCTCTCTCCTCCTCTCCCTCTACCCCCTCTCTCTCCCTCTCACCTGGCTCCCCCTCTCTCTCTCTCATCTCCCAATCTCTCCTCCTCTCCCTCCCTCCCTCTCTCCCTCTGCCTCCCTTTCCTCCTCTCTCTTCCTCTCCCTCTCTCCCCCTCTCTTCTCTCTCTCCCCCTTTCCTCCTCTCCCTCCCTCCCTCTCTCCCTCTCCTCTCTCTCCTCCTCCTCCCTCCTCTCCCTCCCTCCCTCCCTCTCTCCCTCTCACCCTCTCCTCTCTCTCTCCCTCTCTCCCTTTCCTCCTCTCTCTCCCTCCCTCTCTCCTCTCTTCTCTCTCTCCCTCCCTCTCTCCTCTCCCTCCCTCCCTCCTCTCTCTCTCTCCTCTCCCTCTCCCTCTCTCCTCTCTCCTCTCTCCTCTCTCTCTCTCCTCTCCCTCTCTCCCCTCCTCTCCCTCACTCCTCTCTCCTCTCCTCTCCTCCTCTCTCCCTCTCCTTCCCTCTCTCTCCTCTCTCTCCCCTCTCTCCCCCTTCCTCCTCTCTCCTCCTCCCTCTCTCCCTTCCCTCTCTCTCTCCCTCTCTCTCCCTCTCTCCTGGCTCTCAGCCTCGTCTCTGGAGAAGGCCAGTCCGCTGCCCGAGGGCCGGTCTCGGTCGCTGCGCTCCACGCGCTCCTACCCCACACGGCACCGCCGAGATGACCCCCGCACATGTCCCTTCATCCCCGGCACCAGATCATCAAGTACCTGGGATCATCAACATCATCCGGGAGACCACACGTCCTGCGTGAGGTGAGGATCCGCCCCCCCGCTGTCCTTAACCGCTGTAGCGTCGCGGTTAAGGTGCATATCTGGGACACACAAGGGCGGCGGTTCAATCCCCGGTGTGGCCACAATAAGATCCACACAAGCCGTTGGGCCCTTGAACAAGGCCCTTAACCCTGCACTGCTCCAGGGGAGGATTGTCTCCTGCTTAGTCTAATCAACTGTACGTCGCTCTGGATAAGAGCGTCTGCCAGTAATGTATGGGGAACAGTGAGCACAAGCACTTTTGCGTCGGGAAAATGGCAAGCAATGGCTTGTTATAGTTATATGTATTATGTAATGCGGTGTCGCGTTATGTTATGACTTGTGCCGCGTTACATTACGTTGTGTTATGTTAAGACTTGTTTCGTTATGTCACGCTACGCTAGGGTATGGTACGTTATGAAACAAGAAAAAGTTGCGCAATAGAAACTGCAGAAGAAGCTGCCCACCGTCACAGATATTTTACAAATACACCTGTCTATAGGTTTTGGTCGGATGTGGTCGAGCTTGTGCTAAAGACTGGAAAAAAGGCATTAACTAGGCCAGAAGAAGTACAAAAATGAAAGTAGATTAGAAGTTATTTCAAGCTGAGCTCTTCACTTGCCTGGCTTTGAGTGTTTGCTTTATGTATTTCATATAAATTGTAGACAGTGATTTGTCTGGCACATTGAGCTGGGTTTATCTTTTTGTCAGGTGATGTTTGCCGCTTATTAAATCAGCGGGTCCTTTCTTACTGGTCACCCTTGGCTTGGGTTGAGTCCGCTGTGTGAAACGGGAGACGGTGTGAGCGAGTTAGGATGTGTGAGTGAGTGAGGTGGATCTGGCAGGATAAACAGCTTCATTAAGGAGGCAGGATTAGTGCTCTCTCAGGCTGCGTGGGTGGCGGCTGTGGCTGTTCATTCTGATTCATCCCCCATGAGGCCAGACAAGACTAAAGTGGTGTGTGTGTGTGTGTGTGTGTGTGTGTGTTTTGTGTGTCTGTGTCTGTGTGTTTGTGTTTGTGTGTTTATGTGTGTCTGTGTGTGTGTTTGTGTGTTTATGTGTGTTGTGTGTGTCTGTGTGTGTGTGTGTGTGTGTGTGGTCTGTGTCTGTGTGTGTGTGTGTGTGTGTGTGTGTTTATGTGTGTGTGTGTGTGTGTGTGTATATGTGTGTGTGTTTGTGTGTGTGCGTGTGTGTGTGTGTGTGTGTGTGTGTTTGTGTGTGTTCGTGTGTGTGTGTGCGTGTGTGTGTGTGTGTGTTGTGTGTGTGTGTGTGTGTGTGTGTGTTTGTGTGTGTTTGTGTGTGTGCGTGTGTGTGCGTGTGTGTGCGTGTGTGTGCGTGTGTGTGTGTGTGTATGTGTGTGTATGTGTGTGTGTGTGTGTGTATGTGTGTGTGTGTGTGTGTGTGTGTGTGTGTGTGTCCCACAGGAGGGCGGGGTGAGCGGGTTCCTGCACTCCTTCATAGCGGAGGTGTTCGCGATGGTGCGGGCTCACGTGGCGGCGCTGGGCGGGAACGCTGTGGTGTCCTACAGCATGAAGGAGTGCGTCTTCATGGAGAACCCCAACAAGAACCAGGTCCGCACCGTCCACCCCTCCACCCCACCACCCCTCCACTCCAAACCCCTCCACCCCTCCAACCCTCCACCCCACCACCCAAACCCCTCCACCCCACCACCCCAAACCCTCCACCCACCACCCCTCCACCCCACCACCCCTCCAGCCCTCCACCCCACCACCCCTCCACCCACCACCCCTCCACCCATAAACCCTCCACCCCAAACCCCTCCACCCCAAACCCCTCCACCACAAACCCCACCACCCTCCACCCCACCACCCCTCCAGCCTTCAGCCCTCCACCCCACCGTCAAAATCCATCTGACGTGCAAATGGCAGACGACATGGCCTCAGAGACTATTCACAGAACGTTATCGTTCATCAGTGTGGACGCTCACGTCGTTATCGTCATGTTTATGGTTATGGTTATTGCTCTCAGT
>NW_026890546.1:2500-30000 GCF_963514075.1 Conger conger
AACCCTAACCCTAACCCTAACCCTAACCCTAACCCTAACCCTAACCCTAACCCTAACCCTAACCCTAACCCTAACCCTAACCCTAACCCTAACCCTAACCCTAACCCTAACCCTAACCCTAACCCTAACCCTAACCCTAACCCTAACCCTAACCCTAACCCTAACCCTAACCCTAACCCTAACCCTAACCCTAACCCTAACCCTAACCCTAACCCTAACCCTAACCCTAACCCTAACCCTAACCCTAACCCTAACCCTAACCCTAACCCTAACCCTAACCCTAACCCTAACCCTAACCCTAACCCTAACCCTAACCCTAACCCTAACCCTAACCCTAACCCTAACCCTAACCCTAACCCTAACCCTAACCCTAACCCTAACCCTAACCCTAACCCTAACCCTAACCCTAACCCTAACCCTAACCCTAACCCTAACCCTAACCCTAACCCTAACCCTAACCCTAACCCTAACCCTAACCCTAACCCTAACCCTAACCCTAACCCTAACCCTAACCCTAACCCTAACCCTAACCCTAACCCTAACCCTAACCCTAACCCTAACCCTAACCCTAACCCTAACCCTAACCCTAACCCTAACCCTAACCCTAACCCTAACCCTAACCCTAACCCTAACCCTAACCCTAACCCTAACCCTAACCCTAACCCTAACCCTAACCCTAACCCTAACCCTAACCCTAACCCTAACCCTAACCCTAACCCTAACCCTAACCCTAACCCTAACCCTAACCCTAACCCTAACCCTAACCCTAACCCTAACCCTAACCCTAACCCTAACCCTAACCCTAACCCTAACCCTAACCCTAACCCTAACCCTAACCCTAACCCTAACCCTAACCCTAACCCTAACCCTAACCCTAACCCTAACCCTAACCCTAACCCTAACCCTAACCCTAACCCTAACCCTAACCCTAACCCTAACCCTAACCCTAACCCTAACCCTAACCCTAACCCTAACCCTAACCCTAACCCTAACCCTAACCCTAACCCTAACCCTAACCCTAACCCTAACCCTAACCCTAACCCTAACCCTAACCCTAACCCTAACCCTAACCCTAACCCTAACCCTAACCCTAACCCTAACCCTAACCCTAACCCTAACCCTAACCCTAACCCTAACCCTAACCCTAACCCTAACCCTAACCCTAACCCTAACCCTAACCCTAACCCTAACCCTAACCCTAACCCTAACCCTAACCCTAACCCTAACCCTAACCCTAACCCTAACCCTAACCCTAACCCTAACCCTAACCCTAACCCTAACCCTAACCCTAACCCTAACCCTAACCCTAACCCTAACCCTAACCCTAACCCTAACCCTAACCCTAACCCTAACCCTAACCCTAACCCTAACCCTAACCCTAACCCTAACCCTAACCCTAACCCTAACCCTAACCCTAACCCTAACCCTAACCCTAACCCTAACCCTAACCCTAACCCTAACCCTAACCCTAACCCTAACCCTAACCCTAACCCTAACCCTAACCCTAACCCTAACCCTAACCCTAACCCTAACCCTAACCCTAACCCTAACCCTAACCCTAACCCTAACCCTAACCCTAACCCTAACCCTAACCCTAACCCTAACCCTAACCCTAACCCTAACCCTAACCCTAACCCTAACCCTAACCCTAACCCTAACCCTAACCCTAACCCTAACCCTAACCCTAACCCTAACCCTAACCCTAACCCTAACCCTAACCCTAACCCTAACCCTAACCCTAACCCTAACCCTAACCCTAACCCTAACCCTAACCCTAACCCTAACCCTAACCCTAACCCTAACCCTAACCCTAACCCTAACCCTAACCCTAACCCTAACCCTAACCCTAACCCTAACCCTAACCCTAACCCTAACCCTAACCCTAACCCTAACCCTAACCCTAACCCTAACCCTAACCCTAACCCTAACCCTAACCCTAACCCTAACCCTAACCCTAACCCTAACCCTAACCCTAACCCTAACCCTAACCCTAACCCTAACCCTAACCCTAACCCTAACCCTAACCCTAACCCTAACCCTAACCCTAACCCTAACCCTAACCCTAACCCTAACCCTAACCCTAACCCTAACCCTAACCCTAACCCTAACCCTAACCCTAACCCTAACCCTAACCCTAACCCTAACCCTAACCCTAACCCTAACCCTAACCCTAACCCTAACCCTAACCCTAACCCTAACCCTAACCCTAACCCTAACCCTAACCCTAACCCTAACCCTAACCCTAACCCTAACCCTAACCCTAACCCTAACCCTAACCCTAACCCTAACCCTAACCCTAACCCTAACCCTAACCCTAACCCTAACCCTAACCCTAACCCTAACCCTAACCCTAACCCTAACCCTAACCCTAACCCTAACCCTAACCCTAACCCTAACCCTAACCCTAACCCTAACCCTAACCCTAACCCTAACCCTAACCCTAACCCTAACCCTAACCCTAACCCTAACCCTAACCCTAACCCTAACCCTAACCCTAACCCTAACCCTAACCCTAACCCTAACCCTAACCCTAACCCTAACCCTAACCCTAACCCTAACCCTAACCCTAACCCTAACCCTAACCCTAACCCTAACCCTAACCCTAACCCTAACCCTAACCCTAACCCTAACCCTAACCCTAACCCTAACCCTAACCCTAACCCTAACCCTAACCCTAACCCTAACCCTAACCCTAACCCTAACCCTAACCCTAACCCTAACCCTAACCCTAACCCTAACCCTAACCCTAACCCTAACCCTAACCCTAACCCTAACCCTAACCCTAACCCTAACCCTAACCCTAACCCTAACCCTAACCCTAACCCTAACCCTAACCCTAACCCTAACCCTAACCCTAACCCTAACCCTAACCCTAACCCTAACCCTAACCCTAACCCTAACCCTAACCCTAACCCTAACCCTAACCCTAACCCTAACCCTAACCCTAACCCTAACCCTAACCCTAACCCTAACCCTAACCCTAACCCTAACCCTAACCCTAACCCTAACCCTAACCCTAACCCTAACCCTAACCCTAACCCTAACCCTAACCCTAACCCTAACCCTAACCCTAACCCTAACCCTAACCCTAACCCTAACCCTAACCCTAACCCTAACCCTAACCCTAACCCTAACCCTAACCCTAACCCTAACCCTAACCCTAACCCTAACCCTAACCCTAACCCTAACCCTAACCCTAACCCTAACCCTAACCCTAACCCTAACCCTAACCCTAACCCTAACCCTAACCCTAACCCTAACCCTAACCCTAACCCTAACCCTAACCCTAACCCTAACCCTAACCCTAACCCTAACCCTAACCCTAACCCTAACCCTAACCCTAACCCTAACCCTAACCCTAACCCTAACCCTAACCCTAACCCTAACCCTAACCCTAACCCTAACCCTAACCCTAACCCTAACCCTAACCCTAACCCTAACCCTAACCCTAACCCTAACCCTAACCCTAACCCTAACCCTAACCCTAACCCTAACCCTAACCCTAACCCTAACCCTAACCCTAACCCTAACCCTAACCCTAACCCTAACCCTAACCCTAACCCTAACCCTAACCCTAACCCTAACCCTAACCCTAACCCTAACCCTAACCCTAACCCTAACCCTAACCCTAACCCTAACCCTAACCCTAACCCTAACCCTAACCCTAACCCTAACCCTAACCCTAACCCTAACCCTAACCCTAACCCTAACCCTAACCCTAACCCTAACCCTAACCCTAACCCTAACCCTAACCCTAACCCTAACCCTAACCCTAACCCTAACCCTAACCCTAACCCTAACCCTAACCCTAACCCTAACCCTAACCCTAACCCTAACCCTAACCCTAACCCTAACCCTAACCCTAACCCTAACCCTAACCCTAACCCTAACCCTAACCCTAACCCTAACCCTAACCCTAACCCTAACCCTAACCCTAACCCTAACCCTAACCCTAACCCTAACCCTAACCCTAACCCTAACCCTAACCCTAACCCTAACCCTAACCCTAACCCTAACCCTAACCCTAACCCTAACCCTAACCCTAACCCTAACCCTAACCCTAACCCTAACCCTAACCCTAACCCTAACCCTAACCCTAACCCTAACCCTAACCCTAACCCTAACCCTAACCCTAACCCTAACCCTAACCCTAACCCTAACCCTAACCCTAACCCTAACCCTAACCCTAACCCTAACCCTAACCCTAACCCTAACCCTAACCCTAACCCTAACCCTAACCCTAACCCTAACCCTAACCCTAACCCTAACCCTAACCCTAACCCTAACCCTAACCCTAACCCTAACCCTAACCCTAACCCTAACCCTAACCCTAACCCTAACCCTAACCCTAACCCTAACCCTAACCCTAACCCTAACCCTAACCCTAACCCTAACCCTAACCCTAACCCTAACCCTAACCCTAACCCTAACCCTAACCCTAACCCTAACCCTAACCCTAACCCTAACCCTAACCCTAACCCTAACCCTAACCCTAACCCTAACCCTAACCCTAACCCTAACCCTAACCCTAACCCTAACCCTAACCCTAACCCTAACCCTAACCCTAACCCTAACCCTAACCCTAACCCTAACCCTAACCCTAACCCTAACCCTAACCCTAACCCTAACCCTAACCCTAACCCTAACCCTAACCCTAACCCTAACCCTAACCCTAACCCTAACCCTAACCCTAACCCTAACCCTAACCCTAACCCTAACCCTAACCCTAACCCTAACCCTAACCCTAACCCTAACCCTAACCCTAACCCTAACCCTAACCCTAACCCTAACCCTAACCCTAACCCTAACCCTAACCCTAACCCTAACCCTAACCCTAACCCTAACCCTAACCCTAACCCTAACCCTAACCCTAACCCTAACCCTAACCCTAACCCTAACCCTAACCCTAACCCTAACCCTAACCCTAACCCTAACCCTAACCCTAACCCTAACCCTAACCCTAACCCTAACCCTAACCCTAACCCTAACCCTAACCCTAACCCTAACCCTAACCCTAACCCTAACCCTAACCCTAACCCTAACCCTAACCCTAACCCTAACCCTAACCCTAACCCTAACCCTAACCCTAACCCTAACCCTAACCCTAACCCTAACCCTAACCCTAACCCTAACCCTAACCCTAACCCTAACCCTAACCCTAACCCTAACCCTAACCCTAACCCTAACCCTAACCCTAACCCTAACCCTAACCCTAACCCTAACCCTAACCCTAACCCTAACCCTAACCCTAACCCTAACCCTAACCCTAACCCTAACCCTAACCCTAACCCTAACCCTAACCCTAACCCTAACCCTAACCCTAACCCTAACCCTAACCCTAACCCTAACCCTAACCCTAACCCTAACCCTAACCCTAACCCTAACCCTAACCCTAACCCTAACCCTAACCCTAACCCTAACCCTAACCCTAACCCTAACCCTAACCCTAACCCTAACCCTAACCCTAACCCTAACCCTAACCCTAACCCTAACCCTAACCCTAACCCTAACCCTAACCCTAACCCTAACCCTAACCCTAACCCTAACCCTAACCCTAACCCTAACCCTAACCCTAACCCTAACCCTAACCCTAACTCTAACCCTAACCCTAACCCTAAGAAGCCTAAGACAAGGCGAAACGTTGTGTCGACATATGCTTTGGAAGACAGCAGAGGAACACATCCTACTCGGAGGAACTCTCCCGCTGCTGATCCCGAAAGAGCAAAACAAACCTGAACATTTTCACGGACGAGACACCAGGAGGAATCCTGCAGCAACACGGTACAGACTGCACTACCTTGTGGTGGAAACCTAACGGTGTCAACTAAACCACAAGGTAACAGTCTTGGTAAGTATAGACTGCTTTGATAAGCGTCAACCTCGTGTTGACAAAGCACGCTATCAAACAGTCGAAACCTGCACCGCCGCTTGCACAAACTTTTTTAATGATAAAAAATTACTAAAATAACACTAAAAATCAGTAAAATTTGCAAAATATTAGACAATTCTAGAAAATAAAAACAGTTTAAACCACAAAAAAATAGTCTTGTGTTATTCTCAAAATTAGAAAATTAAAAACACCTAAAAACACACCACCTTACCCACACCAAAACACCATGACGGCTTTCGCTGAGGCCACTAGGACCCTCTTCCGAGTCATCCAGACAACGCATCACCTGCAGAACACTGCAGTGTCTGGAGCCGGGACAGCACCACCAACCAGTTTATTTAAAAAGATGCAGGAACTGGCCACCCTGGTGAGACCGGCCTCCCCGACAGAGGACACCATGTTGTTACTGACGGGGAATGCCCGGAACTGGCTCCACACATGCATGCAGATCTTGGAGGAACACTATCTCAAGATCCTGGAACAACTCACCAAAAAGTTGGAGAGAATTCAGCTCAACAACTGGCCAGAGGCGTTCCAGGTGGCGGCCAGGTGGGCCAAAAAGAAGTTTGGCCGAAGATTACACCCGACCACCCTGGACATCGCCCAGGAAACAGTGGCCCCAATTTGGAGAACTGTAAGACGCACAACTCCAGTCTCCACCAGCAACAGATTCACTGCTCTAGTGAATCCTCCACCACCCCCACCCACAGCGGATAGAATCACCCACACTACACCCCGGAACCAGGACCAGTACCAGAGGGAGTGGCCGACACTGCGGCAGACATGCACCCCCAGGATCAGCGCTCCTAAACCCCACCGAGCACCAGCACAGAACCGGAGAAGGACCCGTGGAACCCCAGAAAACCACAGGGACTGGACTCCGGAACCACTACCACAAAGGCCCCAAAAACCCAGACACAGACGGGACCATGACCACTCTGGCCCCACCGCTAACCCCCACTCAGCTCCTAATTCTAACCGCACCCCTACCCCTATCCCTGACCCCAACCCCCACCCTAACCCCAACCCTGACCCCAACCCCCACCCCCACCCTAACCCTAACCCTAACCCCAACCCTGACCCCAACCCCCACCCCCACCCTAACCCTAACCCTAACCCTACCCCTATCCCTGACCCCAACCCCCACCCCCACCCTAACCCTAACCCTGACCCCCACCCTGACCCCAACCCCAACCCCCACCCCCACCCTAACCCTACCCCTGAGCCCAACCCCCACCCCCACCCCCACCCTAACCCCACTCCCACTCCGACCCCTGACCTGAACCCTGCACCCCCTCCCACCCCCCCACCCCACGCCACTGGAGTCGGAGTAGCGGAGGAAATCTTCTACCCGACCAGACACCCCCGAACAACCCGGAAGGTCCAGGAATGGACCATCAGAACCAGCAAACCGAATATAATCCTAGGGGACTCCAACCTCTCCAGGATCCAGTCCCACTCCAGGGGAGACCTCCAAATTGACAGCTACCCCGGAGCAACATTTTATCATATCGCAGGACTCCTGGAGAAAACCCAAGTGAATCCCAGAGTACAGAGAGTCATCCTGTCCACTGGGATTAACAACAAGGACCAGCACCCTAAAAAAACTGCAATAAAACAGCTGCAGACCATGCTGAGGATGACGAAAAACACCTTCCCGGCAGCAGAAATTTGGATCCCGTTAATTAATTATTCCCAAAACCTGGAACCCCGCCAGAAATCCAATTTGGAGGAGATCAATAATCACATCCTCCGAAACATGCCACATGTTCCCAAGCTTCCGGAGGAGGACTTCCGCACTACACGGGACGACATCCACTGGACAGAGAGAACAGCTGGCAAGATGTTGGAACACTGGCTAAAACATTTAAACTGAGAATCCCCACAAACCCAAACACAAACAGGGAGGGGAATAAGAACATTATACTGCTGGCACAAAACTTTTCACCCACACCAAATCAAATTAGTTTACTGGACAAAGGCCTATCATTCGTACCGACGGCAAACATTAGAAAAAAACAAAAAGAAACCCTCAGAGGAGAAGCTCAGGAGTTTCACAGAAAGCTGAAACTAGCTGTCTTTTTTGAGGGATCAGAAAACACAGACAGAACACCCTTTATGGCCCGATCCAACTGGGAACCCAGGGAGAGCCAAATCCCGGGTACAATCACACAACTCATAAAAGACAACAACACCCTGATCAAGGCGCTTAACCCCCAAACCCATAAAGACAAAAACAACCTCAGCAGAGGGGAGAGCCAAGCACTACATCAGCTGGCAAACAATAAACAAATTGTCATCAAACCAGCTGACAAGGGGAGTGCCATAGTAATCATGGACAGAACACAGTACATCCAAGAAGCACACAGACAATTAAACAACACTACACACTATAAAAAATTAATTCGACCCATATATCTAGACACAGCACAAGAAATATATGACATTATACAGACACTATTAGAAAACAATTACATCACAAAAAAACAAAGTTTTTACCTAAGGGGGGAGGAAAATCCTAGACCAAGGGTTTTTTACCTCCTCCCCAAAATACACAAACAGCCTCAGTCCTGGAGTGTACCATATGAGATCCCGGCAGGGAGACCTATTGTTTCAGACTGCAACAGCGAATCCTACAGGATCGCAGAATACATAGACCATTTCCTCACTCCACTGTCAACTAAACACAACAGTTACATAAAAGACACATACGACTTCATACGCATAGTTAAAAACACTAAAATAACACAGGACACCATTTCCATTTTATTCACAATTGACATAGATAGTCTCTACACAAACATAAACACTGCAGCAGGGCTAACAGCTGTAAAACTCTGGATGGAGAAATACCCGGACGACAGCCGCCCGGATACATCTCTCCTACAACTGTTAGAAATCAACCTGACAAAAAATGATTTTGAATTCAACAAAGAATTCTTTTTACAAATCAGCGGCACAGCGATGGGTAAGAAATTTGCACCGGCCTATGCTAACATTTACATGGCACACTGGGAGGAGACTGTTTTTCAAAAATGCCCCAAATTACCCACCAATTATTTTAGATACTTAGATGACATATGGGGAACATGGACACACAGTTTAGAGGACTTCAAACACTTTATACAAATCCTCAACACACACCATAGAATGATAACAGTTAAATACATCACGCATAACCAACAAATAGATTTCTTGGACACTACCACATACAAGGGACCCTCTTTTCCCAAACACACACTCTAGACACTAAAGTTTCTTTAAAGAGACTGACACACACACACTTTTACATAAAAACAGTCTCCACCCTAACACACTTTCAAGGGCCTGATCAAATCACAATTGCTCAGGTTCAACAGGATTTGCACACAGGTAATAGATTTGAAGAGGCTACCCAGACCCTCTTCAATGCATTAAAACCAGGGGGTATTCCAGATCTTTCCTTAGACAGGTCCGGAAAACTTTCTTGACCACCAGACAACAAGACACGCGCAAAATCATTCCGCTAATCACCACCTACTCAGCATTTAGCCTAGCTGCAAACAGAAAAATTAAATTAAATCTAACCCGCACTCTACAGAACACAAACATTATCCAGGACTATAAAATTATCTCAGCATATAAAAGAAAAAAAAAAAAAAATAAAAATCTTAAAGATCATCTGGTAAGCAGCAAACTACCAGAAATTAATACTTTACCGACACAGGGCCCAATATTTTACAAACAAGCCACTACAGTCAGAAACACCACTACCAACACAACCTACATAATAAAACAAACACTAAATAAAAACACTAAAAACTGCATATATGCCATTAAGTGCAAACAATGTGGTATAATATATGTAGGAGAAACGGGGAACACAATTAAATGTAGACTAGCACAACATATATACAACATTAGAAATCACAGAGAGACAGACACACACCTGGTGGCTCATTTCCTTCACCATGGACTTGAGGCACTAGAAATATCGGGCCTTCAAATGAACAATAATTGGACACCGGAGGAGAGACGCAGGTTTGAGAAACACTGGATTCTCAAACTTAGCACTCTATTTCCAAGAGGACTAAATCAACGCACATAGAGCACCGACACAAGAGGGACCAAATTCTTCCTACTTAAAGGCTTCAGTACCCTGAATGGCCAGTGCAAACTTTTATTTCCCAAGAGGCCCTAATATGGGACAACTTGGGAAATAAAGATTTCTTACTTACCTAACTAGCCAGAGCCTTCAGTAACTGCTGATAGCTGGGACAGAATTACACTAAAGACTACCCATCTTGTTAATACCACTCTGAATAGGCTCATCCGAGCCAGAGAGAGGTCTTTAAAATAACAAAAGAATTACCTACTACAAGAAACAAAAGACTAAATTACAGGAGGAATATAGCCATTCAGGCCAAACTACTGGAATGCTAGGGCCATTTAATAGAACCATCTTTAAAATAGGTCTTTAAAATAACAAAAGAATCACCCATCACAGGAAACAAAAGGTTAACTACTGGCAGGAAACAGCCGTTTTTGACAAAAATTCCAGAGAGCTAGGGCTATTAAGGACACAAAGGGGACACATCCACCAATGAGGACCCCACAAACCAGTGGCCTCAAACAGGTCCTCTCTGTGACCTGATAAACAGAACCACAATCCTCTCACACTCACACCTGAAGAAGCCTAAGACAAGGCGAAACGTTGTGTCGACATATGCTTTGGAAGACAGCAGAGGAACACATCCTACTCGGAGGAACTCTCCCGCTGCTGATCCCGAAAGAGCAAAACAAACCTGAACATTTTCACGGACGAGACACCAGGAGGAATCCTGCAGCAACACGGTACAGACTGCACTACCTTGTGGTGGAAACCTAACGGTGTCAACTAAACCACAAGGTAACAGTCTTGGTAAGTATAGACTGCTTTGATAAGCGTCAACCTCGTGTTGACAGCACGCTATCAAACAGTCGAAACCTGCACCGCCGCTTGCACAACATTTTTAATGATAAAAAATTACTAAAAAAACACTAAAAATCTGTAAAATTTGAAAAATATTTGACAATTCTAGAAAATAAAAACAGTTTAAACCACAAAAAAATAGTCTTGCGTTATTCTCAAAATTAGAAAATTAAAAACACCTAAAAACACACCACCTTACCCACACCAAAACACCATGACGGCTTTCGCTGAGGCCACTAGGACCCTCTTCCGAGTCATCCAGACAACGCATCACCTGCAGAACACTGCAGTGTCTGGAGCCGGGACAGCACCACCAACCAGTTTATTTAAAAAGATGCAGGAACTGGCCACCCTGGTGAGACCGGCCTCCCCGACAGAGGACACCATGTTGTTACTGACGGGGAATGCCCGGAACTGGCTCCACACATGCATGCAGATCTTGGAGGAACACTATCTCAAGATCCTGGAACAACTCACCAAAAAGTTGGAGAGAATTCAGCTCAACAACTGGCCAGAGGCGTTCCAGGTGGCGGCCAGGTGGGCCAAAAAGAAGTTTGGCCGAAGATTACACCCGACCACCCTGGACATCGCCCAGGAAACAGTGGCCCCAATTTGGAGAACTGTAAGACGCACAACTCCAGTCTCCACCAGCAACAGATTCACTGCTCTAGTGAATCCTCCACCACCCCCACCCACAGCGGATAGAATCACCCACACTACACCCCGGAACCAGGACCAGTACCAGAGGGAGTGGCCGACACTGCGGCAGACATGCACCCCCAGGATCAGCGCTCCTAAACCCCACCGAGCACCAGCACAGAACCGGAGAAGGACCCGTGGAACCCCAGAAAACCACAGGGACTGGACTCCGGAACCACTACCACAAAGGCCCCAAAAACCCAGACACAGACGGGACCATGACCACTCTGGCCCCACCGCTAACCCCCACTCAGCTCCTAATTCTAACCGCACCCCTACCCCTATCCCTGACCCCAACCCCCACCCTAACCCCAACCCTGACCCCAACCCCCACCCCCACCCTAACCCTAACCCTAACCCCAACCCTGACCCCAACCCCCACCCCCACCCTAACCCTAACCCTAACCCTACCCCTATCCCTGACCCCAACCCCCACCCCCACCCTAACCCTAACCCTGACCCCCACCCTGACCCCAACCCCAACCCCCACCCCCACCCTAACCCTACCCCTGAGCCCAACCCCCACCCCCACCCCCACCCTAACCCCACTCCCACTCCGACCCCTGACCTGAACCCTGCACCCCCTCCCACCCCCCCACCCCACGCCACTGGAGTCGGAGTAGCGGAGGAAATCTTCTACCCGACCAGACACCCCCGAACAACCCGGAAGGTCCAGGAATGGACCATCAGAACCAGCAAACCGAATATAATCCTAGGGGACTCCAACCTCTCCAGGATCCAGTCCCACTCCAGGGGAGACCTCCAAATTGACAGCTACCCCGGAGCAACATTTTATCATATCGCAGGACTCCTGGAGAAAACCCAAGTGAATCCCAGAGTACAGAGAGTCATCCTGTCCACTGGGATTAACAACAAGGACCAGCACCCTAAAAAAACTGCAATAAAACAGCTGCAGACCATGCTGAGGATGACGAAAAACACCTTCCCGGCAGCAGAAATTTGGATCCCGTTAATTAATTATTCCCAAAACCTGGAACCCCGCCAGAAATCCAATTTGGAGGAGATCAATAATCACATCCTCCGAAACATGCCACATGTTCCCAAGCTTCCGGAGGAGGACTTCCGCACTACACGGGACGACATCCACTGGACAGAGAGAACAGCTGGCAAGATGTTGGAACACTGGCTAAAACATTTAAACTGAGAATCCCCACAAACCCAAACACAAACAGGGAGGGGAATAAGAACATTATACTGCTGGCACAAAACTTTTCACCCACACCAAATCAAATTAGTTTACTGGACAAAGGCCTATCATTCGTACCGACGGCAAACATTAGAAAAAAACAAAAAGAAACCCTCAGAGGAGAAGCTCAGGAGTTTCACAGAAAGCTGAAACTAGCTGTCTTTTTTGAGGGATCAGAAAACACAGACAGAACACCCTTTATGGCCCGATCCAACTGGGAACCCAGGGAGAGCCAAATCCCGGGTACAATCACACAACTCATAAAAGACAACAACACCCTGATCAAGGCGCTTAACCCCCAAACCCATAAAGACAAAAACAACCTCAGCAGAGGGGAGAGCCAAGCACTACATCAGCTGGCAAACAATAAACAAATTGTCATCAAACCAGCTGACAAGGGGAGTGCCATAGTAATCATGGACAGAACACAGTACATCCAAGAAGCACACAGACAATTAAACAACACTACACACTATAAAAAATTAATTCGACCCATATATCTAGACACAGCACAAGAAATATATGACATTATACAGACACTATTAGAAAACAATTACATCACAAAAAAACAAAGTTTTTACCTAAGGGGGGAGGAAAATCCTAGACCAAGGGTTTTTTACCTCCTCCCCAAAATACACAAACAGCCTCAGTCCTGGAGTGTACCATATGAGATCCCGGCAGGGAGACCTATTGTTTCAGACTGCAACAGCGAATCCTACAGGATCGCAGAATACATAGACCATTTCCTCACTCCACTGTCAACTAAACACAACAGTTACATAAAAGACACATACGACTTCATACGCATAGTTAAAAACACTAAAATAACACAGGACACCATTTTATTCACAATTGACATAGATAGTCTCTACACAAACATAAACACTGCAGCAGGGCTAACAGCTGTAAAACTCTGGATGGAGAAATACCCGGACGACAGCCGCCCGGATACATCTCTCCTACAACTGTTAGAAATCAACCTGACAAAAAATGATTTTGAATTCAACAAAGAATTCTTTTTACAAATCAGCGGCACAGCGATGGGTAAGAAATTTGCACCGGCCTATGCTAACATTTACATGGCACACTGGGAGGAGACTGTTTTTCAAAAATGCCCCAAATTACCCACCAATTATTTTAGATACTTAGATGACATATGGGGAACATGGACACACAGTTTAGAGGACTTCAAACACTTTATACAAATCCTCAACACACACCATAGAATGATAACAGTTAAATACATCACGCATAACCAACAAATAGATTTCTTGGACACTACCACATACAAGGGACCCTCTTTTTCCCAAACACACACTCTAGACACTAAAGTTTTCTTTAAAGAGACTGACACACACACACTTTTACATAAAAACAGTCTCCACCCTAAACACACTTTCAAGGGCCTGATCAAATCACAATTGCTCAGGTTCAACAGGATTTGCACACAGGTAATAGATTTTGAAGAGGCTACCCAGACCCTCTTCAATGCATTAAAACCAAGGGGGTATTCCAGATCTTTCCTTAGACAGGTCCGGAAAACTTTCTTGACCACCAGACAACAAGACACGCGCAAAATCATTCCGCTAATCACCACCTACTCAGCATTTAGCCTAGCTGCAAACAGAAAAATTAAATTAAATCTAACCCGCACTCTACAGAACACAAACATTATCCAGGACTATAAAATTATCTCAGCATATAAAAGAAATAAAAATCTTAAAGATCATCTGGTAAGCAGCAAACTACCAGAAATTAATACTTTACCGACACAGGGCCCAATATTTTACAAACAAGCCACTACAGTCAGAAACACCACTACCAACACAACCTACATAATAAAACAAACACTAAATAAAAACACTAAAAACTGCATATATGCCATTAAGTGCAAACAATGTGGTATAATATATGTAGGAGAAACGGGGAACACAATTAAATGTAGACTAGCACAACATATATACAACATTAGAAATCACAGAGAGACAGACACACACCTGGTGGCTCATTTCCTTCACCATGGACTTGAGGCACTAGAAATATCGGGCCTTCAAATGAACAATAATTGGACACCGGAGGAGAGACGCAGGTTTGAGAAACACTGGATTCTCAAACTTAGCACTCTATTTCCAAGAGGACTAAATCAACGCACATAGAGCACCGACACAAGAGGGACCAAATTCTTCCTACTTAAAGGCTTCAGTACCCTGAATGGCCAGTGCAAACTTTTATTTCCCAAGAGGCCCTAATATGGGACAACTTGGGAAATAAAGATTTCTTACTTACCTAACTAGCCAGAGCCTTCAGTAACTGCTGATAGCTGGGACAGAATTACACTAAAGACTACCCATCTTGTTAATACCACTCTGAATAGGCTCATCCGAGCCAGAGAGAGGTCTTTAAAATAACAAAAGAATTACCTACTACAAGAAACAAAAGACTAAATTACAGGAGGAATATAGCCATTCAGGCCAAACTACTGGAATGCTAGGGCCATTTAATAGAACCATCTTTAAAATAGGTCTTTAAAATAACAAAAGAATCACCCATCACAGGAAACAAAAGGTTAACTACTGGCAGGAAACAGCCGTTTTTGACAAAAATTCCAGAGAGCTAGGGCTATTAAGGACACAAAGGGGACACATCCACCAATGAGGACCCCACAAACCAGTGGCCTCAAACAGGTCCTCTCTGTGACCTGATAAACAGAACCACAATCCTCTCACACTCACACCTGAAGAAGCCTAAGACAAGGCGAAACGTTGTGTCGACATATGCTTTGGAAGACAGCAGAGGAACACATCCTACTCGGAGGAACTCTCCCGCTGCTGATCCCGAAAGAGCAAAACAAACCTGAACATTTTCACGGACGAGACACCAGGAGGAATCCTGCAGCAACACGGTACAGACTGCACTACCTTGTGGTGGAAACCTAACGGTGTCAACTAAACCACAAGGTAACAGTCTTGGTAAGTATAGACTGCTTTGATAAGCGTCAACCTCGTGTTGACAGCACGCTATCAAACAGTCGAAACCTGCACCGCCGCTTGCACAACATTTTTAATGATAAAAAATTACTAAAAAAACACTAAAAATCTGTAAAATTTGAAAAATATTTGACAATTCTAGAAAATAAAAACAGTTTAAACCACAAAAAAATAGTCTTGCGTTATTCTCAAAATTAGAAAATTAAAAACACCTAAAAACACACCACCTTACCCACACCAAAACACCATGACGGCTTTCGCTGAGGCCACTAGGACCCTCTTCCGAGTCATCCAGACAACGCATCACCTGCAGAACACTGCAGTGTCTGGAGCCGGGACAGCACCACCAACCAGTTTATTTAAAAAGATGCAGGAACTGGCCACCCTGGTGAGACCGGCCTCCCCGACAGAGGACACCATGTTGTTACTGACGGGGAATGCCCGGAACTGGCTCCACACATGCATGCAGATCTTGGAGGAACACTATCTCAAGATCCTGGAACAACTCACCAAAAAGTTGGAGAGAATTCAGCTCAACAACTGGCCAGAGGCGTTCCAGGTGGCGGCCAGGTGGGCCAAAAAGAAGTTTGGCCGAAGATTACACCCGACCACCCTGGACATCGCCCAGGAAACAGTGGCCCCAATTTGGAGAACTGTAAGACGCACAACTCCAGTCTCCACCAGCAACAGATTCACTGCTCTAGTGAATCCTCCACCACCCCCACCCACAGCGGATAGAATCACCCACACTACACCCCGGAACCAGGACCAGTACCAGAGGGAGTGGCCGACACTGCGGCAGACATGCACCCCCAGGATCAGCGCTCCTAAACCCCACCGAGCACCAGCACAGAACCGGAGAAGGACCCGTGGAACCCCAGAAAACCACAGGGACTGGACTCCGGAACCACTACCACAAAGGCCCCAAAAACCCAGACACAGACGGGACCATGACCACTCTGGCCCCACCGCTAACCCCCACTCAGCTCCTAATTCTAACCGCACCCCTACCCCTATCCCTGACCCCAACCCCCACCCTAACCCCAACCCTGACCCCAACCCCCACCCCCACCCTAACCCTAACCCTAACCCCAACCCTGACCCCAACCCCCACCCCCACCCTAACCCTAACCCTAACCCTACCCCTATCCCTGACCCCAACCCCCACCCCCACCCTAACCCTAACCCTGACCCCCACCCTGACCTCAACCCCAACCCCCACCCCCACCCTAACCCTACCCCTGAGCCCAACCCCCACCCCCACCCCCACCCTAACCCCACTCCCACTCCGACCCCTGACCTGAACCCTGCACCCCCTCCCACCCCCCCACCCCACGCCACTGGAGTCGGAGTAGCGGAGGAAATCTTCTACCCGACCAGACACCCCCGAACAACCCGGAAGGTCCAGGAATGGACCATCAGAACCAGCAAACCGAATATAATCCTAGGGGACTCCAACCTCTCCAGGATCCAGTCCCACTCCAGGGGAGACCTCCAAATTGACAGCTACCCCGGAGCAACATTTTATCATATCGCAGGACTCCTGGAGAAAACCCAAGTGAATCCCAGAGTACAGAGAGTCATCCTGTCCACTGGGATTAACAACAAGGACCAGCACCCTAAAAAAACTGCAATAAAACAGCTGCAGACCATGCTGAGGATGACGAAAAACACCTTCCCGGCAGCAGAAATTTGGATCCCGTTAATTAATTATTCCCAAAACCTGGAACCCCGCCAGAAATCCAATTTGGAGGAGATCAATAATCACATCCTCCGAAACATGCCACATGTTCCCAAGCTTCCGGAGGAGGACTTCCGCACTACACGGGACGACATCCACTGGACAGAGAGAACAGCTGGCAAGATGTTGGAACACTGGCTAAAACATTTAAACTGAGAATCCCCACAAACCCAAACACAAACAGGGAGGGGAATAAGAACATTATACTGCTGGCACAAAACTTTTCACCCACACCAAATCAAATTAGTTTACTGGACAAAGGCCTATCATTCGTACCGACGGCAAACATTAGAAAAAAACAAAAAGAAACCCTCAGAGGAGAAGCTCAGGAGTTTCACAGAAAGCTGAAACTAGCTGTCTTTTTTGAGGGATCAGAAAACACAGACAGAACACCCTTTATGGCCCGATCCAACTGGGAACCCAGGGAGAGCCAAATCCCGGGTACAATCACACAACTCATAAAAGACAACAACACCCTGATCAAGGCGCTTAACCCCCAAACCCATAAAGACAAAAACAACCTCAGCAGAGGGGAGAGCCAAGCACTACATCAGCTGGCAAACAATAAACAAATTGTCATCAAACCAGCTGACAAGGGGAGTGCCATAGTAATCATGGACAGAACACAGTACATCCAAGAAGCACACAGACAATTAAACAACACTACACACTATAAAAAATTAATTCGACCCATATATCTAGACACAGCACAAGAAATATATGACATTATACAGACACTATTAGAAAACAATTACATCACAAAAAAACAAAGTTTTTACCTAAGGGGGGAGGAAAATCCTAGACCAAGGGTTTTTTACCTCCTCCCCAAAATACACAAACAGCCTCAGTCCTGGAGTGTACCATATGAGATCCCGGCAGGGAGACCTATTGTTTCAGACTGCAACAGCGAATCCTACAGGATCGCAGAATACATAGACCATTTCCTCACTCCACTGTCAACTAAACACAACAGTTACATAAAAGACACATACGACTTCATACGCATAGTTAAAAACACTAAAATAACACAGGACACCATTTTATTCACAATTGACATAGATAGTCTCTACACAAACATAAACACTGCAGCAGGGCTAACAGCTGTAAAACTCTGGATGGAGAAATACCCGGACGACAGCCGCCCGGATACATCTCTCCTACAACTGTTAGAAATCAACCTGACAAAAAATGATTTTGAATTCAACAAAGAATTCTTTTTACAAATCAGCGGCACAGCGATGGGTAAGAAATTTGCACCGGCCTATGCTAACATTTACATGGCACACTGGGAGGAGACTGTTTTTCAAAAATGCCCCAAATTACCCACCAATTATTTTAGATACTTAGATGACATATGGGGAACATGGACACACAGTTTAGAGGACTTCAAACACTTTATACAAATCCTCAACACACACCATAGAATGATAACAGTTAAATACATCACGCATAACCAACAAATAGATTTCTTGGACACTACCACATACAAGGGACCCTCTTTTTCCCAAACACACACTCTAGACACTAAAGTTTTCTTTAAAGAGACTGACACACACACACTTTTACATAAAAACAGTCTCCACCCTAAACACACTTTCAAGGGCCTGATCAAATCACAATTGCTCAGGTTCAACAGGATTTGCACACAGGTAATAGATTTTGAAGAGGCTACCCAGACCCTCTTCAATGCATTAAAACCAAGGGGGTATTCCAGATCTTTCCTTAGACAGGTCCGGAAAACTTTCTTGACCACCAGACAACAAGACACGCGCAAAATCATTCCGCTAATCACCACCTACTCAGCATTTAGCCTAGCTGCAAACAGAAAAATTAAATTAAATCTAACCCGCACTCTACAGAACACAAACATTATCCAGGACTATAAAATTATCTCAGCATATAAAAGAAATAAAAATCTTAAAGATCATCTGGTAAGCAGCAAACTACCAGAAATTAATACTTTACCGACACAGGGCCCAATATTTTACAAACAAGCCACTACAGTCAGAAACACCACTACCAACACAACCTACATAATAAAACAAACACTAAATAAAAACACTAAAAACTGCATATATGCCATTAAGTGCAAACAATGTGGTATAATATATGTAGGAGAAACGGGGAACACAATTAAATGTAGACTAGCACAACATATATACAACATTAGAAATCACAGAGAGACAGACACACACCTGGTGGCTCATTTCCTTCACCATGGACTTGAGGCACTAGAAATATCGGGCCTTCAAATGAACAATAATTGGACACCGGAGGAGAGACGCAGGTTTGAGAAACACTGGATTCTCAAACTTAGCACTCTATTTCCAAGAGGACTAAATCAACGCACATAGAGCACCGACACAAGAGGGACCAAATTCTTCCTACTTAAAGGCTTCAGTACCCTGAATGGCCAGTGCAAACTTTTATTTCCCAAGAGGCCCTAATATGGGACAACTTGGGAAATAAAGATTTCTTACTTACCTAACTAGCCAGAGCCTTCAGTAACTGCTGATAGCTGGGACAGAATTACACTAAAGACTACCCATCTTGTTAATACCACTCTGAATAGGCTCATCCGAGCCAGAGAGAGGTCTTTAAAATAACAAAAGAATTACCTACTACAAGAAACAAAAGACTAAATTACAGGAGGAATATAGCCATTCAGGCCAAACTACTGGAATGCTAGGGCCATTTAATAGAACCATCTTTAAAATAGGTCTTTAAAATAACAAAAGAATCACCCATCACAGGAAACAAAAGGTTAACTACTGGCAGGAAACAGCCGTTTTTGACAAAAATTCCAGAGAGCTAGGGCTATTAAGGACACAAAGGGGACACATCCACCAATGAGGACCCCACAAACCAGTGGCCTCAAACAGGTCCTCTCTGTGACCTGATAAACAGAACCACAATCCTCTCACACTCACACCTGAAGAAGCCTAAGACAAGGCGAAACGTTGTGTCGACATATGCTTTGGAAGACAGCAGAGGAACACATCCTACTCGGAGGAACTCTCCCGCTGCTGATCCCGAAAGAGCAAAACAAACCTGAACATTTTCACGGACGAGACACCAGGAGGAATCCTGCAGCAACACGGTACAGACTGCACTACCTTGTGGTGGAAACCTAACGGTGTCAACTAAACCACAAGGTAACAGTCTTGGTAAGTATAGACTGCTTTGATAAGCGTCAACCTCGTGTTGACAGCACGCTATCAAACAGTCGAAACCTGCACCGCCGCTTGCACAACATTTTTAATGATAAAAAATTACTAAAAAAACACTAAAAATCTGTAAAATTTGAAAAATATTTGACAATTCTAGAAAATAAAAACAGTTTAAACCACAAAAAAATAGTCTTGCGTTATTCTCAAAATTAGAAAATTAAAAACACCTAAAAACACACCACCTTACCCACACCAAAACACCATGACGGCTTTCGCTGAGGCCACTAGGACCCTCTTCCGAGTCATCCAGACAACGCATCACCTGCAGAACACTGCAGTGTCTGGAGCCGGGACAGCACCACCAACCAGTTTATTTAAAAAGATGCAGGAACTGGCCACCCTGGTGAGACCGGCCTCCCCGACAGAGGACACCATGTTGTTACTGACGGGGAATGCCCGGAACTGGCTCCACACATGCATGCAGATCTTGGAGGAACACTATCTCAAGATCCTGGAACAACTCACCAAAAAGTTGGAGAGAATTCAGCTCAACAACTGGCCAGAGGCGTTCCAGGTGGCGGCCAGGTGGGCCAAAAAGAAGTTTGGCCGAAGATTACACCCGACCACCCTGGACATCGCCCAGGAAACAGTGGCCCCAATTTGGAGAACTGTAAGACGCACAACTCCAGTCTCCACCAGCAACAGATTCACTGCTCTAGTGAATCCTCCACCACCCCCACCCACAGCGGATAGAATCACCCACACTACACCCCGGAACCAGGACCAGTACCAGAGGGAGTGGCCGACACTGCGGCAGACATGCACCCCCAGGATCAGCGCTCCTAAACCCCACCGAGCACCAGCACAGAACCGGAGAAGGACCTGTGGAACCCCAGAAAACCACAGGGACTGGACTCCGGAACCACTACCACAAAGGCCCCAAAAACCCAGACACAGACGGGACCATGACCACTCTGGCCCCACCGCTAACCCCCACTCAGCTCCTAATTCTAACCGCACCCCTACCCCTATCCCTGACCCCAACCCCCACCCTAACCCCAACCCTGACCCCAACCCCCACCCCCACCCTAACCCTAACCCTAACCCCAACCCTGACCCCAACCCCCACCCCCACCCTAACCCTAACCCTAACCCTACCCCTATCCCTGACCCCAACCCCCACCCCCACCCTAACCCTAACCCTGACCCCCACCCTGACCCCAACCCCAACCCCCACCCCCACCCTAACCCTACCCCTGAGCCCAACCCCCACCCCCACCCCCACCCTAACCCCACTCCCACTCCGACCCCTGACCTGAACCCTGCACCCCCTCCCACCCCCCCACCCCACGCCACTGGAGTCGGAGTAGCGGAGGAAATCTTCTACCCGACCAGACACCCCCGAACAACCCGGAAGGTCCAGGAATGGACCATCAGAACCAGCAAACCGAATATAATCCTAGGGGACTCCAACCTCTCCAGGATCCAGTCCCACTCCAGGGGAGACCTCCAAATTGACAGCTACCCCGGAGCAACATTTTATCATATCGCAGGACTCCTGGAGAAAACCCAAGTGAATCCCAGAGTACAGAGAGTCATCCTGTCCACTGGGATTAACAACAAGGACCAGCACCCTAAAAAAACTGCAATAAAACAGCTGCAGACCATGCTGAGGATGACGAAAAACACCTTCCCGGCAGCAGAAATTTGGATCCCGTTAATTAATTATTCCCAAAACCTGGAACCCCGCCAGAAATCCAATTTGGAGGAGATCAATAATCACATCCTCCGAAACATGCCACATGTTCCCAAGCTTCCGGAGGAGGACTTCCGCACTACACGGGACGACATCCACTGGACAGAGAGAACAGCTGGCAAGATGTTGGAACACTGGCTAAAACATTTAAACTGAGAATCCCCACAAACCCAAACACAAACAGGGAGGGGAATAAGAACATTATACTGCTGGCACAAAACTTTTCACCCACACCAAATCAAATTAGTTTACTGGACAAAGGCCTATCATTCGTACCGACGGCAAACATTAGAAAAAAACAAAAAGAAACCCTCAGAGGAGAAGCTCAGGAGTTTCACAGAAAGCTGAAACTAGCTGTCTTTTTTGAGGGATCAGAAAACACAGACAGAACACCCTTTATGGCCCGATCCAACTGGGAACCCAGGGAGAGCCAAATCCCGGGTACAATCACACAACTCATAAAAGACAACAACACCCTGATCAAGGCGCTTAACCCCCAAACCCATAAAGACAAAAACAACCTCAGCAGAGGGGAGAGCCAAGCACTACATCAGCTGGCAAACAATAAACAAATTGTCATCAAACCAGCTGACAAGGGGAGTGCCATAGTAATCATGGACAGAACACAGTACATCCAAGAAGCACACAGACAATTAAACAACACTACACACTATAAAAAATTAATTCGACCCATATATCTAGACACAGCACAAGAAATATATGACATTATACAGACACTATTAGAAAACAATTACATCACAAAAAAACAAAGTTTTTACCTAAGGGGGGAGGAAAATCCTAGACCAAGGGTTTTTTACCTCCTCCCCAAAATACACAAACAGCCTCAGTCCTGGAGTGTACCATATGAGATCCCGGCAGGGAGACCTATTGTTTCAGACTGCAACAGCGAATCCTACAGGATCGCAGAATACATAGACCATTTCCTCACTCCACTGTCAACTAAACACAACAGTTACATAAAAGACACATACGACTTCATACGCATAGTTAAAAACACTAAAATAACACAGGACACCATTTTATTCACAATTGACATAGATAGTCTCTACACAAACATAAACACTGCAGCAGGGCTAACAGCTGTAAAACTCTGGATGGAGAAATACCCGGACGACAGCCGCCCGGATACATCTCTCCTACAACTGTTAGAAATCAACCTGACAAAAAATGATTTTGAATTCAACAAAGAATTCTTTTTACAAATCAGCGGCACAGCGATGGGTAAGAAATTTGCACCGGCCTATGCTAACATTTACATGGCACACTGGGAGGAGACTGTTTTTCAAAAATGCCCCAAATTACCCACCAATTATTTTAGATACTTAGATGACATATGGGGAACATGGACACACAGTTTAGAGGACTTCAAACACTTTATACAAATCCTCAACACACACCATAGAATGATAACAGTTAAATACATCACGCATAACCAACAAATAGATTTCTTGGACACTACCACATACAAGGGACCCTCTTTTTCCCAAACACACACTCTAGACACTAAAGTTTTCTTTAAAGAGACTGACACACACACACTTTTACATAAAAACAGTCTCCACCCTAAACACACTTTCAAGGGCCTGATCAAATCACAATTGCTCAGGTTCAACAGGATTTGCACACAGGTAATAGATTTTGAAGAGGCTACCCAGACCCTCTTCAATGCATTAAAACCAAGGGGGTATTCCAGATCTTTCCTTAGACAGGTCCGGAAAACTTTCTTGACCACCAGACAACAAGACACGCGCAAAATCATTCCGCTAATCACCACCTACTCAGCATTTAGCCTAGCTGCAAACAGAAAAATTAAATTAAATCTAACCCGCACTCTACAGAACACAAACATTATCCAGGACTATAAAATTATCTCAGCATATAAAAGAAATAAAAATCTTAAAGATCATCTGGTAAGCAGCAAACTACCAGAAATTAATACTTTACCGACACAGGGCCCAATATTTTACAAACAAGCCACTACAGTCAGAAACACCACTACCAACACAACCTACATAATAAAACAAACACTAAATAAAAACACTAAAAACTGCATATATGCCATTAAGTGCAAACAATGTGGTATAATATATGTAGGAGAAACGGGGAACACAATTAAATGTAGACTAGCACAACATATATACAACATTAGAAATCACAGAGAGACAGACACACACCTGGTGGCTCATTTCCTTCACCATGGACTTGAGGCACTAGAAATATCGGGCCTTCAAATGAACAATAATTGGACACCGGAGGAGAGACGCAGGTTTGAGAAACACTGGATTCTCAAACTTAGCACTCTATTTCCAAGAGGACTAAATCAACGCACATAGAGCACCGACACAAGAGGGACCAAATTCTTCCTACTTAAAGGCTTCAGTACCCTGAATGGCCAGTGCAAACTTTTATTTCCCAAGAGGCCCTAATATGGGACAACTTGGGAAATAAAGATTTCTTACTTACCTAACTAGCCAGAGCCTTCAGTAACTGCTGATAGCTGGGACAGAATTACACTAAAGACTACCCATCTTGTTAATACCACTCTGAATAGGCTCATCCGAGCCAGAGAGAGGTCTTTAAAATAACAAAAGAATTACCTACTACAAGAAACAAAAGACTAAATTACAGGAGGAATATAGCCATTCAGGCCAAACTACTGGAATGCTAGGGCCATTTAATAGAACCATCTTTAAAATAGGTCTTTAAAATAACAAAAGAATCACCCATCACAGGAAACAAAAGGTTAACTACTGGCAGGAAACAGCCGTTTTTGACAAAAATTCCAGAGAGCTAGGGCTATTAAGGACACAAAGGGGACACATCCACCAATGAGGACCCCACAAACCAGTGGCCTCAAACAGGTCCTCTCTGTGACCTGATAAACAGAACCACAATCCTCTCACACTCACACCTGAAGAAGCCTAAGACAAGGCGAAACGTTGTGTCGACATATGCTTTGGAAGACAGCAGAGGAACACATCCTACTCGGAGGAACTCTCCCGCTGCTGATCCCGAAAGAGCAAAACAAACCTGAACATTTTCACGGACGAGACACCAGGAGGAATCCTGCAGCAACACGGTACAGACTGCACTACCTTGTGGTGGAAACCTAACGGTGTCAACTAAACCACAAGGTAACAGTCTTGGTAAGTATAGACTGCTTTGATAAGCGTCAACCTCGTGTTGACAGCACGCTATCAAACAGTCGAAACCTGCACCGCCGCTTGCACAACATTTTTAATGATAAAAAATTACTAAAAAAACACTAAAAATCTGTAAAATTTGAAAAATATTTGACAATTCTAGAAAATAAAAACAGTTTAAACCACAAAAAAATAGTCTTGCGTTATTCTCAAAATTAGAAAATTAAAAACACCTAAAAACACACCACCTTACCCACACCAAAACACCATGACGGCTTTCGCTGAGGCCACTAGGACCCTCTTCCGAGTCATCCAGACAACGCATCACCTGCAGAACACTGCAGTGTCTGGAGCCGGGACAGCACCACCAACCAGTTTATTTAAAAAGATGCAGGAACTGGCCACCCTGGTGAGACCGGCCTCCCCGACAGAGGACACCATGTTGTTACTGACGGGGAATGCCCGGAACTGGCTCCACACATGCATGCAGATCTTGGAGGAACACTATCTCAAGATCCTGGAACAACTCACCAAAAAGTTGGAGAGAATTCAGCTCAACAACTGGCCAGAGGCGTTCCAGGTGGCGGCCAGGTGGGCCAAAAAGAAGTTTGGCCGAAGATTACACCCGACCACCCTGGACATCGCCCAGGAAACAGTGGCCCCAATTTGGAGAACTGTAAGACGCACAACTCCAGTCTCCACCAGCAACAGATTCACTGCTCTAGTGAATCCTCCACCACCCCCACCCACAGCGGATAGAATCACCCACACTACACCCCGGAACCAGGACCAGTACCAGAGGGAGTGGCCGACACTGCGGCAGACATGCACCCCCAGGATCAGCGCTCCTAAACCCCACCGAGCACCAGCACAGAACCGGAGAAGGACCCGTGGAACCCCAGAAAACCACAGGGACTGGACTCCGGAACCACTACCACAAAGGCCCCAAAAACCCAGACACAGACGGGACCATGACCACTCTGGCCCCACCGCTAACCCCCACTCAGCTCCTAATTCTAACCGCACCCCTACCCCTATCCCTGACCCCAACCCCCACCCTAACCCCAACCCTGACCCCAACCCCCACCCCCACCCTAACCCTAACCCTAACCCCAACCCTGACCCCAACCCCCACCCCCACCCTAACCCTAACCCTAACCCTACCCCTATCCCTGACCCCAACCCCCACCCCCACCCTAACCCTAACCCTGACCCCCACCCTGACCTCAACCCCAACCCCCACCCCCACCCTAACCCTACCCCTGAGCCCAACCCCCACCCCCACCCCCACCCTAACCCCACTCCCACTCCGACCCCTGACCTGAACCCTGCACCCCCTCCCACCCCCCCACCCCACGCCACTGGAGTCGGAGTAGCGGAGGAAATCTTCTACCCGACCAGACACCCCCGAACAACCCGGAAGGTCCAGGAATGGACCATCAGAACCAGCAAACCGAATATAATCCTAGGGGACTCCAACCTCTCCAGGATCCAGTCCCACTCCAGGGGAGACCTCCAAATTGACAGCTACCCCGGAGCAACATTTTATCATATCGCAGGACTCCTGGAGAAAACCCAAGTGAATCCCAGAGTACAGAGAGTCATCCTGTCCACTGGGATTAACAACAAGGACCAGCACCCTAAAAAAACTGCAATAAAACAGCTGCAGACCATGCTGAGGATGACGAAAAACACCTTCCCGGCAGCAGAAATTTGGATCCCGTTAATTAATTATTCCCAAAACCTGGAACCCCGCCAGAAATCCAATTTGGAGGAGATCAATAATCACATCCTCCGAAACATGCCACATGTTCCCAAGCTTCCGGAGGAGGACTTCCGCACTACACGGGACGACATCCACTGGACAGAGAGAACAGCTGGCAAGATGTTGGAACACTGGCTAAAACATTTAAACTGAGAATCCCCACAAACCCA
>NW_026890547.1:0-198567 GCF_963514075.1 Conger conger
TTCGCGAGTGTTCGCGAGTCCGCGATTTCGCGAGTGATCGCGAGTCCGCGATTTTGCGAGTGTTTGCGAGTACGCGAGTCCGCGATTTCACTAGTGTTCGCGAGTACGCGATTTCGCGAGTGTTCGCGAGTCCGCGATTTCGCGAGTGTTTGCGAGTCCGCGATATCGCGGGTGTTCGCGAGTCCGCGATTTCGCGAGTGTTCGCGAGTCCGCGATTTCGCGAGTGTTCGCGAGTCCGCGATTTCGCGAGTGTTCGCGAGTCCGCGATTTCGCGGGTGTTCGCGAGTCCGCGATTTCGCTAGTGTTTGCGAATACGCGAGTCCGCGATTTCGCGAGTGTTCGCGAGTCCGCGATTTCGAGAGTGTTCGCGAGTCCGCGATTTCGAGAGTGTTCGCGAGTCCGCGAGTGTTCGCGAGTCCGCAATTTCGCGAGTGTTCGCGAGTACGCGATTTCGCGAGTGTTCGCGAGTCCGCGATTTCGCGAGTGTTCGCGAGTCCGCGATTTCGCGAGTGTTCGCGTGAGTACGCGATTTCGCGCGAGTACGCGAGTACGCGATTTCGCGTGAGTACGCGAGTACGCGACTTCGCGTCAGTACGCGAGTCCGCGATTTCGCATGAGTACACGAGTCCGGGATTTTGTGAGTGCTCGCGAGTACGCGTATGTGCGTGAGTACACGTATGTGCGTGAGTACGCGAGTACGCGATTTCGCGCGAGTACACAATTTCGCCAGTACGCAAGTCCGCGATGTCGCATGAGTACGCGAGTCCGGGATTTTGCGAGTGTTCACGAGTACGCGAGTACGCGATTTCGCGTGAGTACGCGAGTACGCGATTTCGCGTGAGTACGCGAGTACGCGAGTACGCGATTTCACGTGAGTACGCGATTTCACGTGAGTACGCCAGTCCGCGATTTCGCGAGTGTTCGCGAGTCCGCGATTTCGCGAGTGTTTGCGAGTACGCGAGTCCGCGATTTCGCTAGTGTTCGCGAGTACGCGATTTCGCGAGTGTTCGCGAGACCGCGATTTCGCGAGTGTTCGCGAGTCCGCGATTTCGCGAGTGTTTGCGAGTCCGCGATTTCGCGAGTTTTCGCGAGTCCGCGATTTCGCCAGTGTTCTCGAGTGCATGAGTAGGCGATTTTGCGAGTGTTTCGCGATTTCGCGAGTGTTCGCGAGTCCGCGATTTCGCGAGTGATCGCGAGTCCGCGATTTCGCGAGTGTTTGCGAGTACGCGAGTCCGCGATTTCACTAGTGTTCGCGAGTACGCGATTTCGCGAGTGTTCGCGAGTCCGCGATTTCGCGAGTGTTTGCGAGTCCGCGATATCGCGGGTGTTCGCGAGTCCGCGATTTCGCGAGTGTTCGCGAGTCCGCGATTTCGCGAGTGTTCGCGAGTCCGCGATGTCGCGAGTGTTCGCGAGTCCGCGATTTCGCGAGTGTTCGCGAGTCCGCGATTTCGCGGGTGTTCGCGAGTCCGCGATTTCGCTAGTGTTTGCGAATACGCGAGTCCGCGATTTCGCGAGTGTTCGCGAGTCCGCGATTTCGAGAGTGTTCGCGAGTCCGCGATTTCGAGAGTGTTCGCGAGTCCGCGAGTGTTCGCGAGTCCGCGATTTCGCGAGTGTTCGCGAGTACGCGATTTCGCGAGTGTTCGCGAGTCCGCGATTTCGCGAGTGTTCGCGAGTCCGCGATTTCGCGAGTGTTCGCGAGTACGCGATTTCGCGAGTTTTCGCGAGTCCGCGATTTCGCGAGTGTTCGCGAGTGTTCGCGAGTCCGCGATTTCACGAGTGTTCGAGAGTCCGCGATTTCGCGAGTGTTCGCGAGTCCGCGATTTCGCGAGTGTTCGCGAGTCCGCGATGTCGCGAGTGTTTGCGAGTGTTTGCGAGTCCGCGATTTCGCGGGTGTTCGCGAGTCCGCGATTTCGCGGGTGTTCGCGAGTCCGCGATTTCGCGAGTGTTTGCGAGTCCGCGATTTCGCGGTTGTTCGCGAGTCCGCGATTTCGCGAGTGTTTGCGAGTCCGCGATTTCGCGGTTGTTCGCGAGTCCGCGATTTCGCGAGTGTTCGCGAGTCCGCGAATTCGCGAGTTTTCGCGAGTCCGCGATTTCGCGAGTGTTTGCGAGTCCGCGATTTCGCGGGTGTTCGCGAGGCCGCGATTTCGCGGTTGTTCGCGAGTCCGCGAGTGTTCGCGAGTGTTCGCGAGTCCGTGATTTCGCGAGTGTTCGCGAGTCCGCGATTTCGCGAGTGTTCGCGAGTCCGCGATGTCGCGAGTGTTTGCGAGTTTTTGCGAGTCCGCGATTTCGCGGGTGTTCGCGTGTCCGCGATTTCGCGGTTGTTCGCGAGTCCGCGATTTCGCGAGTGTTTGCGAGTACGCGAGTCCGCGATTTCGCGAGTGTTCGCGAGTCCGCGATTTCGCGAGTGTTTGCGAGTCCGCGATTTCGCGGGTGTTCGCGAGTTCGCGATTTCGCGAGTGTTTGCGAGTACGCGAGTCCGCGATTTCTCGAGTGTTCGCGAGTCCGCGATTTCGCGAGTGTTCGCGAGTCCGCGATTTCGCGAGTGTTCGCGAGTCCGCGATTTCGCGAGTGTTTGCGAGTCCGCGATTTCGCGAGTGTTCGCGAGTCCGCGATTTCGCGGGTGTTCGCCAGTCCGCGATTTCGCGAGTGTTTGCGAGTCCGCGATTTCGCGAGTTTTCGCGAGTCCGTGATTTCGCGAGTGTTCGCGAGTCCGCGATTTCGCGAGTGTTCGCGAGTCCGCGATGTCGCGAGTGTTTGCGAGTGTTTGCGAGTCCGCGATTTCGCGGGTGTTCGCGAGTCCGCGATTTCGCGGGTGTTCGCGAGTCCGCGATTTCGCGAGTGTTTGCGAGTCCGCGATTTCGCGGTTGTTCGCGAGTCCGCGATTTCGCGAGTGTTCGCGAGTCCGCGATTTCGCGAGTCCGCGATTTCACGAGTGTTTGCGAGTCCGCGATTTCGCGGGTGTTCGCGAGTCCGCGATTTCGCGAGTGTTTGCGAGTACGCGAGTCCGCGATTTCGCGAGTGTTCGCGAGTCCGCGATTTCGCGAGTGTTCGCGAGTCCGCGAGTGTTCGCGAGTCCGCGATTTCGCGAGTGTTCGCGAGTCCGCGATTTCGCGAGTGTTTGCGAGTCCGCGATTTCGCGAGTGTTCGCGAGTCCGCGATTTCGCGGGTGTTCGCGAGTCCGCGATTTCGCGAGTGTTTGCGAGTCCGCGATTTCGCGAGTGTTCGCGAGTCCGTGATTTCGCGAGTGTTCGCGAGTCCGCGATTTCGCGAGTGTTCGCGAGTCCGCGATGTCGCGAGTGTTTGCGAGTCCGCGATTTCGCGAGTGTTTGCGAGTCCGCGAGTGTTCACGAGTCCGCGATTTCGCGAGTGTTTGCGAGTCCGCGATTTCGCGGGTGTTCGCGAGTCCGCGATTTCGCGAGTGTTTGCGAGTCCGCGATTTCGCGAGTGTTCGCGAGTCCGCGATTTCGCGAGTGTTCGCGAATCCGCGATTTCGCGAGTGATTGCGAGTACGCCATTTCGCGAGTGTTCGCGAGTCCGAGATTGTTCGCGAGACCGCGATTTCGCGGGTGTTCGCGAGTCCGCGATTTCGCGAGTGTTTGCGAGTTCGCGAGTCCGAGATTTCGCGAGTGTTCGCGAGTCCGCGATATCGCGAGTGTTCGCGAGTCCGCGATTTCGCGAGTGATTGCGAGTACGCCATTTCGCGAGTGTTCGCGAGTCCGCCATTTCACGGGTGTTCGCAAGTACGCGAGTCGGCGATTTCGCGAGTGTTCGCGAGTCCGCGCGAGTCCGCGATTTCGCGGGTGTTCGCGAGTCCGCGATTTCGCGAGTGTTCGCGAGTCCGCGATTTCGCGAGTTTTCGCGAGTCCGCGATTTCGCGAGTGTTTGCGAGTCCGCGATTTCGCGGGTGTTCGCGAGTCCGCGATTTCGCGAGTGTTTACGAGTCCGCGATTTCGCGGGTGTTCGCGAGTCCGCGATTTCGCGGTTGTTCGCGAGTCCGCGATTTCGCGAGTGTTCGCGAGTCCGTGATTTCGCGAGTGTTCGCGAGTCCGCGATTTCGCGAGTGTTCGCGAGTCCGCGATGTCGCGAGTGTTTGCGAGTGTTTGCGAGTCCGCGATTTCGCGGGTGTTCGCGAGTCCGCGATTTCGCGGTTGTTCGCGAGTCCGCGATTTCGCGAGTGTTTGCGAGTACGCGAGTCCGCGATTTCGCGAGTGTTTGCGAGTCCGCGATTTCGCGGGTGTTTGCGAGTCCGCGATTTCGCGAGTGTTTGCGAGTCCGCGATTTCGCGAGTGTTTGCGAGTCCGCGATTTCGCGAGTGTTTGCGAGTCCGCGATTTCTCGAGTGTTCGCGAGTCCGTGATTTCGCGAGTGTTCGCGAGTCCGCGATTTCACGAGTGTTCGCGAGTCCGCGATGTCGCGAGTGTTTGCGAGTGTTCGCGAGTCCGCGATTTCGCGAGTGTTTGCGAGTACGCGAGTCCGCGATTTCGCGAGTGTTCGCGAGTCCGCGATTTCGCGAGTGGTTGCGAGTCCGCGATTTCGCGAGTGTTCGCGAGTCCGCGATGTCGCGAGTGTTTGCGAGTGTTTGCGAGTCCGCGATTTCGCGGGTGTTCGCGAGTCCGCGATTTCGCGAGTGTTTGCGAGTCCGCGATTTCGCGGGTGTTTGCGAGTCCGCGATTTCGCGAGTGTTTGCGAGTCCGCGATTTCGCGAGTGTTTGCGAGTCCGCGATTTCGCGAGTGTTCGCGAGTCCGTGATTTCGCGAGTGTTCGCGAGTCCGCGATTTCGCGAGTGTTCGCGAGTCCGCGATGTCGCGAGTGTTTGCGAGTGTTCGCGAGTCCGCGATTTCGCGATTGTTTGCGAGTACGCGAGTCCGCGATTTCGCGAGTGTTCTCGAGTCCGCGATTTCGCGAGTGTTCGCGAGTCCGCGATTTCGCGAGTGGTTGCGAGTCCGCGATTTCGCGAGTGTTTGCGAGTCCGCGATTTCGCGAGTGTTTGCGAGTCCGCGATTTCGCGGGTGTTCGCGAGTCCGCGATTTAGCGAGTGTTTGCGAGTCCGCGAGTGTTCGCGAGTCCGCGATTTCGCGAGTGTTTGCGAGTCCGCGATTTCGCGAGTGTTCGCGAGTCCGCGATTTCGCGAGTGTTCGCGAGTCCGCGATGTCGCGAGTGTTTGCGAGTGTTTGCGAGTCCGCGATTTCGCGGGTGTTCGCGAGTCCGCGATTTCGCGGGTGTTCGCGAGTCCGCGATTTCGCGAGTGTTTGCGAGTCCGCGATTTCGCGAGTGTTTGCGAGTCCGCGAGTGTTCACGAGTCCGCGATTTCGCGAGTGTTTGCGAGTCCGCGATTTCGCGGGTGTTCGCGAGTCCGCGATTTCGCGAGTGTTTGCGAGTCCGCGATTTCGCGAGTGTTCGCGAGTCCGCGATTTCGCGGGTGTTCGCGAGTCCGCGATTTCGCGAGTGTTTGCGAGTGTTCGCGATTTCGCGGGTGTTTGCGAGTCCGCGATTTCGCGAGTGTTTGCGAGTCCGCGATTTCGCGAGTGTTTGCGAGTCCGCGATTTCGCGAGTGTTCGCGAGTCCGTGATTTCGCGAGTGTTCGCGAGTCCGCGATTTCGCGAGTGTTCGCGAGTCCGCGATGTCGCGAGTGTTTGCGAGTGTTCGCGAGTCCGCGATTTCGCGAGTGTTTGCGAGTACGCGAGTCCGCGATTTCGCGAGTGTTCTCGAGTCCGCGATTTCGCGAGTGTTCGCGAGTCCGCGATTTCGCGAGTGGTTGCGAGTCCGCGATTTCGCGAGTGTTTGCGAGTCCGCGATTTCGCGAGTGTTTGCGAGTCCGCGATTTCGCGGGTGTTCGCGAGTCCGCGATTTAGCGAGTGTTTGCGAGTCCGCGAGTGTTCGCGAGTCCGCGATTTCGCGAGTGTTTGCGAGTCCGCGATTTCGCGAGTGTTCGCGAGTCCGCGATTTCGCGAGTGTTCGCGAGTCCGCGATGTCGCGAGTGTTTGCGAGTGTTTGCGAGTCCGCGATTTCGCGGGTGTTCGCGAGTCCGCGATTTCGCGGGTGTTCGCGAGTCCGCGATTTCGCGAGTGTTTGCGAGTCCGCGATTTCGCGAGTGTTTGCGAGTCCGCGAGTGTTCACGAGTCCGCGATTTCGCGAGTGTTTGCGAGTCCGCGATTTCGCGGGTGTTCGCGAGTCCGCGATTTCGCGAGTGTTTGCGAGTCCGCGATTTCGCGAGTGTTCGCGAGTCCGCGATTTCGCGGGTGTTCGCGAGTCCGCGATTTAGCGAGTGTTTGCGAGTCCGCGAGTGTTCGCGATTTCGCGAGTGTTTGCGAGTCCGCGATTTCGCGAGTGTTCGCGAGTCCTCGATTTCGCGAGTGGTTGCGAGTCCGCGATTTCGCGAGTGTTTGCGAGTCCGCGATTTCGCGAGTGTTTGCGAGTCCGCGATTTCGCGGGTGTTCGCGAGTCCGCGATTTAGCGAGTTTTTGCGAGTCCGCGATTTCGCGGGTGTTCGCGAGTCCGCGATTTCGCGAGTGTTCGCGAGTCCGCGATTTCGCGAGTTTTCGCGAGTCCGCGATTTCGCGAGTGTTCGCGAGTCCGCGAATTCGCGAGTTTTCGCGAGTCCGCGATTTCGCGAGTGTTTGCGAGTCCGCGATTTCGCGGGTGTTCGCGAGGCCGCGATTTCGCGGTTGTTCGCGAGTCCGCGAGTGTTCGCGAGTGTTCGCGAGTCCGTGATTTCGCGAGTGTTCGCGAGTCCGCGATTTCGCGAGTGTTCGCGAGTCCGCGATGTCGCGAGTGTTTGCGAGTTTTTGCGAGTCCGCGATTTCGCGGGTGTTCGCGTGTCCGCGATTTCGCGGTTGTTCGCGAGTCCGCGATTTCGCGAGTGTTTGCGAGTACGCGAGTCCGCGATTTCGCGAGTGTTCGCGAGTCCGCGATTTCGCGAGTGTTTGCGAGTCCGCGATTTCGCGGGTGTTCGCGAGTTCGCGATTTCGCGAGTGTTTGCGAGTACGCGAGTCCGCGATTTCTCAAGTGTTCGCGAGTCCGCGATTTCGCGAGTGTTCGCGAGTCCGCGATTTCGCGAGTGTTTGCGAGTCCGCGATTTCGCGAGTGTTCGCGAGTCCGCGATTTAGCGAGTGTTTGCGAGTCCGCGAGTGTTCGCGAGTCCGCGATTTCGCGAGTGTTTGCGAGTCCGCGATTTCGCGGTTGTTCGCGAGTCCGCGATTTCGCGAGTGTTTGCGAGTACGCGAGTCCGCGATTTCGCGAGTGTTCGCGAGTCCGCGATTTCGCGAGTCCGCGATTTCACGAGTGTTTGCGAGTCCGCGATTTCGCGGGTGTTCGCGAGTCCGCGATTTCGCGAGTGTTTGCGAGTACGCGAGTCCGCGATTTCGCGAGTGTTCGCGAGTCCGCGATTTCGCGAGTGTTCGCGAGTCCGCGATTTCGCGAGTGTTCGCGAGTCCGCGATTTCGCGAGTGTTTGCGAGTCCGCGATTTCGCGAGTGTTCGCGAGTCCGCGATTTCGCGGGTGTTCGCGAGTCCGCGATTTCGCGAGTGTTTGCGAGTCCGCGATTTCGCGAGTGTTCGCGAGTCCGTGATTTCGCGAGTGTTCGCGAGTCCGCGATTTCGCGAGTGTTTGCGAGTGTTTGCGAGTCCGCGATTTCGCGGGTGTTCGCGAGTCCGCGATTTCGCGGGTGTTCGCGAGTCCGCGATTTCGCGAGTGTTTGCGAGTCCGCGATTTCGCGAGTGTTTGCGAGTCCGCGAGTGTTCACGAGTCCGCGATTTCGCGAGTGTTTGCGAGTCCGCGATTTCGCGGGTGTTCGCGAGTCCGCGATTTCGCGAGTGTTTGCGAGTCCGCGATTTCGCGAGTGTTCGCGAGTCCGCGATTTCGCGGGTGTTCGCGAGTCCGCGATTTAGCGAGTGTTTGCGAGTCCGCGAGTGTTCGCGATTTCGCGAGTGTTTGCGAGTCCGCGATTTCGCGAGTGTTCGCGAGTCCGCGATTTCGCGAGTGGTTGCGAGTCCGCGATTTCGCGAGTGTTTGCGAGTCCGCGATTTCGCGAGTGTTTGCGAGTCCGCGATTTCGCGGGTGTTCGCGAGTCCGCGATTTAGCGAGTTTTTGCGAGTCCGCGATTTCGCGGGTGTTCGCGAGTCCGCGATTTCGCGAGTGTTCGCGAGTCCGCGATTTCGCGAGTTTTCGCGAGTCCGCGATTTCGCGAGTGTTCGCGAGTCCGCGAATTCGCGAGTTTTCGCGAGTCCGCGATTTCGCGAGTGTTTGCGAGTCCGCGATTTCGCGGGTGTTCGCGAGGCCGCGATTTCGCGCTTGTTCGCGAGTCCGCGAGTGTTCGCGAGTGTTCGCGAGTCCGTGATTTCGCGAGTGTTCGCGAGTCCGCGATTTCGCGAGTGTTCGCGAGTCCGCGATGTCGCGAGTGTTTGCGAGTTTTTGCGAGTCCGCGATTTCGCGGGTGTTCGCGTGTCCGCGATTTCGCGGTTGTTCGCGAGTCCGCGATTTCGCGAGTGTTTGCGAGTACGCGAGTCCGCGATTTCGCGAGTGTTCGCGAGTCCGCGATTTCGCGAGTGGTTGTGAGTCCGCGATTTCGCGGGTGTTCGCGAGTTCGCGATTTCGCGAGTGTTTGCGAGTACGCGAGTCCGCGATTTCTCAAGTGTTCGCGAGTCCGCGATTTCGCGAGTGTTCGCGAGTCCGCGATTTCGCGAGTGTTCGCGAGTCCGCGATTTCGCGAGTGTTTGCGAGTCCGCGATTTCGCGAGTGTTCGCGAGTCCGCGATTTAGCGAGTGTTTGCGAGTCCGCGAGTGTTCGCGAGTCCGCGATTTCGCGAGTGTTTGCGAGTCCGCGATTTCGCGGTTGTTCGCGAGTCCGCGATTTCGCGAGTGTTTGCGAGTACGCGAGTCCGCGATTTCGCGAGTGTTCGCGAGTCCGCGATTTCGCGAGTCCGCGATTTCACGAGTGTTTGCGAGTCCGCGATTTCGCGGGTGTTCGCGAGTCCGCGATTTCGCGAGTGTTTGCGAGTACGCGAGTCCGCGATTTCGCGAGTGTTCGCGAGTCCGCGATTTCGCGAGTGTTCGCGAGTCCGCGATTTCGCGAGTGTTTGCGAGTCCGCGATTTCGCGAGTGTTCGCGAGTCCGCGATTTCGCGGGTGTTCGCGAGTCCGCGATTTCGCGAGTGTTTGCGAGTCCGCGATTTCGCGAGTGTTCGCGAGTCCGCGATTTCGCGAGTGTTCGCGAGTCCGCGATTTCGCGAGTGATTGCGAGTACGCCATTTCGCGAGTTTTCGCGAGTCCGCCATTTCGCGGGTGTTCGCGAGTCCTCCATTTCGCGAGTGATTGCGAGTACGCGAGTCCGCGATTTCGCGAGTGTTCGCGAGTCCGCGATTTCGCGGGTGTTCGCGAGTCCGCAATTTCGCGAGTGTTTGCGAGTCCGAGATTTCGCGGGTGTCCGCGAGTCCGCGATTTCGCGAGTGTTTGCGAGTGTTCGCGAGTCCGCGATTTCGCGATTTTGCGAGTGTTTGCGAGTCCGCGATTTCGCGAGTGTTCGCGAGTCCGTGATTTCGCGAGCGTTCGCGAGTTCGCGATTTCGCGAGTGTTCGCGAGTCCGCGATTTCGCGAGTGTTTGCGAGTCCGCGATTTCGCGGGTGTTCGCGAGTCCGCGATGTCGCGAGTGTTTGCGAGTCCGCGATTTCGCGGGTGTTCGCGAGTCCGAGATTGTTCGCGAGTCCGCGATTTCGCGAGTGTTTGCGAGTGTTCGCGAGTCCGCGATTTCGCGATTTTGCGAGTGTTTGCGAGTCCGCGATTTCGCGAGTGTTCGTGAGTCCGTGATTTCGCGAGCGTTCGCGAGTTCGCGATTTCGCGAGTGTTCGCGAGTCCGCGATTTCGCGAGTGTTTGCGAGTCCGCGATTTCGCGGGTGTTCGCGAGTCCGCGATTTCGCGAGTTTTCGCGAGTCCGCGATTTCGCGGGTGTTCGCGAGTCTGCGATTTCGCGAGTGTTCGCGAGTCCGCGATTTCGCGAATGTTTGCGAGTGTTCGCGAGTACGCGATTTCGCGAGTGTTCGCGAGTCCGCGATTTCGCGTGTTCGCGAGTCCCCGATTTCGCGAGTGTTCGCGAGTCCGCGATTTCACGAGTGTTCGCGAGTCCGCGATTTCGAGAGTGTTCGCGAGTGTTCGCGAGTCCGCGATTTCACGAGTGTTCGCGAGTCCGCGATTTCGAGAGTGTTTGCGAGTACGCGAGTCCGCGATTTCGCGAGTGTTCGCGAGTCCGCGATTTCGCGAGTGTTTGCGAGTCCGCGATTTCGCGGGTGTTCGCGAGTTCGCGATTTCGCGAGTGTTTGCGAGTACGCGAGTCCGCGATTTCTCGAGTGTTCGCGAGTCCGCGATTTCGCGAGTGTTCGCGAGTCCGCGATTTCGCGAGTGTTCGCGAGTCCGCGATTTCGCGAGTGTTCACGAGTCCGCGATTTCGCGAGTGTTTGCGAGTCCGCGATTTCGCGAGTGTTCGCGAGTCCGCGATTTCGCGGGTGTTCGCGAGTCCGCGATTTCGCGAGTGTTTGCGAGTCCGCGATTTCGCGAGTTTTCGCGAGTCCGTGATTTCGCGAGTGTTCGCGAGTCCGCGATTTCGCGAGTGTTCGCGAGTCCGCGATGTCGCGAGTGTTTGCGAGTGTTTGCGAGTCCGCGATTTCGCGGGTGTTCGCGAGTCCGCGATTTCGCGGGTGTTCGCGAGTCCGCGATTTCGCGAGTGTTTGCGAGTCCGCGATTTCGCGGTTGTTCGCGACTCCGCGATTTCGCGGGTGTTCGCGAGTCCGCGATTTCGCGAGTGTTTGCGAGTCCGCGATTTCGCGAGTGTTCGCGAGTCCGTGATTTCGCGAGTGTTCGCGAGTCCGCGATTTCGCGGGTGTTCGCGAGTCCGCGATTTCGCGAGTGTTTGCGAGTACGCGAGTCCGCGATTTCGCGAGTGTTCGCGAGTCCGCGATTTCGCGAGTCCGCGATTTCACGAGTGTTTGCGAGTCCGCGATTTCGCGGGTGTTCGCGAGTCCGCGATTTCGCGAGTGTTTGCGAGTACGCGAGTCCGCGATTTCGCGAGTGTTCGCGAGTCCGCGATTTCGCGAGTGTTCGCGAGTCCGCGATTTCGCGAGTGTTCGCGAGTCCGCGATTTCGCGAGTGTTTGCGAGTCCGCGATTTCGCGAGTGTTCGCGAGTCCGCGATTTCGCGGGTGTTCGCGAGTCCGCGATTTCGCGAGTGTTTGCGAGTCCGCGATTTCGCGAGTGTTCGCGAGTCCGTGATTTCGCGAGTGTTCGCGAGTCCGCGATTTCGCGAGTGTTTGCGAGTGTTTGCGAGTCCGCGATTTCGCGGGTGTTCGCGAGTCCGCGATTTCGCGGGTGTTCGCGAGTCCGCGATTTCGCGAGTGTTTGCGAGTCCGCGATTTCGCGAGTGTTTGCGAGTCCGCGAGTGTTCACGAGTCCGCGATTTCGCGAGTGTTTGCGAGTCCGCGATTTCGCGGGTGTTCGCGAGTCCGCGATTTCGCGAGTGTTTGCGAGTCCGCGATTTCGCGAGTGTTCGCGAGTCCGCGATTTCGCGGGTGTTCGCGAGTCCGCGATTTAGCGAGTGTTTGCGAGTCCGCGAGTGTTCGCGATTTCGCGAGTGTTTGCGAGTCCGCGATTTCGCGAGTGTTCGCGAGTCCGCGATTTCGCGAGTGGTTGCGAGTCCGCGATTTCGCGAGTGTTTGCGAGTCCGCGATTTCGCGAGTGTTTGCGAGTCCGCGATTTCGCGGGTGTTCGCGAGTCCGCGATTTCGCGAGTTTTCGCGAGTCCGCGATTTCGCGGGTGTTCGCGAGTCCGCGATTTCGCGGGTGTTCGCGAGTCCGCGATTTCGCGAGTGTTTGCGAGTACGCGAGTCCGCGATTTCGCGAGTGTTCGCGAGTCCGCGATTTCGCGAGTGTTCGCGAGTCCGCGATTTCGCGAGTGTTCGCGAGTCCGCGATTTCGCGAGTGTTTGCGAGTCCGCGATTTCGCGAGTGTTCGCGAGTCCGCGATTTCGCGGGTGTTCGCGAGTCCGCGATTTCGCGAGTGTTTGCGAGTCCGCGATTTCGCGAGTGTTCGCGAGTCCGTGATTTCGCGAGTGTTCGCGAGTCCGCGATTTCGCGAGTGTTTGCGAGTGTTTGCGAGTCCGCGATTTCGCGGGTGTTCGCGAGTCCGCGATTTCGCGGGTGTTCGCGAGTCCGCGATTTCGCGAGTGTTTGCGAGTCCGCGATTTCGCGAGTGTTTGCGAGTCCGCGAGTGTTCACGAGTCCGCGATTTCGCGAGTGTTTGCGAGTCCGCGATTTCGCGGGTGTTCGCGAGTCCGCGATTTCGCGAGTGTTTGCGAGTCCGCGATTTCGCGAGTGTTCGCGAGTCCGCGATTTCGCGGGTGTTCGCGAGTCCGCGATTTAGCGAGTGTTTGCGAGTCCGCGAGTGTTCGCGATTTCGCGAGTGTTTGCGAGTCCGCGATTTCGCGAGTGTTCGCGAGTCCGCGATTTCGCGAGTGGTTGCGAGTCCGCGATTTCGCGAGTGTTTGCGAGTCCGCGATTTCGCGAGTGTTTGCGAGTCCGCGATTTCGCGGGTGTTCGCGAGTCCGCGATTTAGCGAGTTTTTGCGAGTCCGCGATTTCGCGGGTGTTCGCGAGTCCGCGATTTCGCGAGTGTTCGCGAGTCCGCGATTTCGCGAGTTTTCGCGAGTCCGCGATTTCGCGAGTGTTCGCGAGTCCGCGAATTCGCGAGTTTTCGCGAGTCCGCGATTTCGCGAGTGTTTGCGAGTCCGCGATTTCGCGGGTGTTCGCGAGGCCGCGATTTCGCGCTTGTTCGCGAGTCCGCGAGTGTTCGCGAGTGTTCGCGAGTCCGTGATTTCGCGAGTGTTCGCGAGTCCGCGATTTCGCGAGTGTTCGCGAGTCCGCGATGTCGCGAGTGTTTGCGAGTTTTTGCGAGTCCGCGATTTCGCGGGTGTTCGCGTGTCCGCGATTTCGCGGTTGTTCGCGAGTCCGCGATTTCGCGAGTGTTTGCGAGTACGCGAGTCCGCGATTTCGCGAGTGTTCGCGAGTCCGCGATTTCGCGAGTGGTTGTGAGTCCGCGATTTCGCGGGTGTTCGCGAGTTCGCGATTTCGCGAGTGTTTGCGAGTACGCGAGTCCGCGATTTCTCAAGTGTTCGCGAGTCCGCGATTTCGCGAGTGTTCGCGAGTCCGCGATTTCGCGAGTGTTCGCGAGTCCGCGATTTCGCGAGTGTTTGCGAGTCCGCGATTTCGCGAGTGTTCGCGAGTCCGCGATTTAGCGAGTGTTTGCGAGTCCGCGAGTGTTCGCGAGTCCGCGATTTCGCGAGTGTTTGCGAGTCCGCGATTTCGCGGTTGTTCGCGAGTCCGCGATTTCGCGAGTGTTTGCGAGTACGCGAGTCCGCGATTTCGCGAGTGTTCGCGAGTCCGCGATTTCGCGAGTCCGCGATTTCACGAGTGTTTGCGAGTCCGCGATTTCGCGGGTGTTCGCGAGTCCGCGATTTCGCGAGTGTTTGCGAGTACGCGAGTCCGCGATTTCGCGAGTGTTCGCGAGTCCGCGATTTCGCGAGTGTTCGCGAGTCCGCGATTTCGCGAGTGTTTGCGAGTCCGCGATTTCGCGAGTGTTCGCGAGTCCGCGATTTCGCGGGTGTTCGCGAGTCCGCGATTTCGCGAGTGTTTGCGAGTCCGCGATTTCGCGAGTGTTCGCGAGTCCGCGATTTCGCGAGTGTTCGCGAGTCCGCGATTTCGCGAGTGATTGCGAGTACGCCATTTCGCGAGTTTTCGCGAGTCCCCCATTTCGCGGGTGTTCGCGAGTCCTCCATTTCGCGAGTGATTGCGAGTACGCGAGTCCGCGATTTCGCGAGTGTTCGCGAGTCCGCGATTTCGCGGGTGTTCGCGAGTCCGCAATTTCGCGAGTGTTTGCGAGTCCGAGATTTCGCGGGTGTCCGCGAGTCCGCGATTTCGCGAGTGTTTGCGAGTGTTCGCGAGTCCGCGATTTCGCGATTTTGCGAGTGTTTGCGAGTCCGCGATTTCGCGAGTGTTCGCGAGTCCGTGATTTCGCGAGCGTTCGCGAGTTCGCGATTTCGCGAGTGTTCGCGAGTCCGCGATTTCGCGAGTGTTTGCGAGTCCGCGATTTCGCGGGTGTTCGCGAGTCCGCGATGTCGCGAGTGTTTGCGAGTCCGCGATTTCGCGGGTGTTCGCGAGTCCGAGATTGTTCGCGAGTCCGCGATTTCGCGAGTGTTTGCGAGTGTTCGCGAGTCCGCGATTTCGCGATTTTGCGAGTGTTTGCGAGTCCGCGATTTCGCGAGTGTTCGTGAGTCCGTGATTTCGCGAGCGTTCGCGAGTTCGCGATTTCGCGAGTGTTCGCGAGTCCGCGATTTCGCGAGTGTTTGCGAGTCCGCGATTTCGCGGGTGTTCGCGAGTCCGCGATTTCGCGAGTTTTCGCGAGTCCGCGATTTCGCGGGTGTTCGCGAGTCTGCGATTTCGCGAGTGTTCGCGAGTCCGCGATTTCGCGAATGTTTGCGAGTGTTCGCGAGTACGCGATTTCGCGAGTGTTCGCGAGTCCGCGATTTCGCGTGTTCGCGAGTCCCCGATTTCGCGAGTGTTCGCGAGTCCGCGATTTCACGAGTGTTCGCGAGTCCGCGATTTCGAGAGTGTTCGCGAGTGTTCGCGAGTCCGCGATTTCACGAGTGTTCGCGAGTCCGCGATTTCGAGAGTGTTTGCGAGTACGCGAGTCCGCGATTTCGCGAGTGTTCGCGAGTCCGCGATTTCGCGAGTGTTTGCGAGTCCGCGATTTCGCGGGTGTTCGCGAGTTCGCGATTTCGCGAGTGTTTGCGAGTACGCGAGTCCGCGATTTCTCGAGTGTTCGCGAGTCCGCGATTTCGCGAGTGTTCGCGAGTCCGCGATTTCGCGAGTGTTCGCGAGTCCGCGATTTCGCGAGTGTTCACGAGTCCGCGATTTCGCGAGTGTTTGCGAGTCCGCGATTTCGCGAGTGTTCGCGAGTCCGCGATTTCGCGGGTGTTCGCGAGTCCGCGATTTCGCGAGTGTTTGCGAGTCCGCGATTTCGCGAGTTTTCGCGAGTCCGTGATTTCGACAGTGTTCGCGAGTCCGCGATTTCGCGAGTGTTCGCGAGTCCGCGATGTCGCGAGTGTTTGCGAGTGTTTGCGAGTCCGCGATTTCGCGGGTGTTCGCGAGTCCGCGATTTCGCGGGTGTTCGCGAGTCCGCGATTTCGCGAGTGTTTGCGAGTCCGCGATTTCGCGGTTGTTCGCGACTCCGCGATTTCGCGGGTGTTCGCGAGTCCGCGATTTCGCGAGTGTTTGCGAGTCCGCGATTTCGCGAGTTTTCGCGAGTCCGTGATTTCGCGAGTGTTCGCGAGTCCGCGATTTCGCGAGTGTTCGCGAGTCCGCGATGTCGCGAGTGTTTGCGAGTGTTTGCGAGTCCGCGATTTCGCGGGTGTTCGCGAGTCCGCGATTTCGCGAGTGTTCGCGAGTCCGCGATTTCGCGAGTTTTCGCGAGTCCGCGATTTCGCGAGTGTTTGCGAGTCCGCGATTTCGCGGGTGTTCGCGAGTCCGCGATTTCGCGAGTGTTTACGAGTCCGCGATTTCGCGGGTGTTCGCGAGTCCGCGATTTCGCGGTTGTTCGCGAGTCCGCGATTTCGCGAGTGTTCGCGAGTGTTCGCGAGTCCGTGATTTCGCGAGTGTTCGCGAGTCCGCGATTTCGCGAGTGTTCGCGAGTCCGCGATGTCGCGAGTGTTTGCGAGTGTTTGCGAGTCCGCGATTTCGCGGGTGTTCGCGAGTCCGCGATTTCGCGAGTGTTTGCGAGTACGCGAGTCCGCGATTTCGCGAGTGTTCGCGAGTCCGCGATTTCGCGAGTGTTCGCGAGTCCGCGATTTCGCGAGTGTTTGCGAGTCCGCGATTTCGCGAGTGTTCGCGAGTCCGCGATTTCGCGGGTGTTCGCGAGTCCGCGATTTCGCGAGTGTTTGCGAGTCCGCGATTTCGCGAGTGTTCGCGAGTCCGTGATTTCGCGAGTGTTCGCGAGTCCGCGATTTCGCGAGTGTTCGCGAGTCCGCCATTTCGCGGGTGTTCGCGAGTCCTCCATTTCGCGAGTGATTGCGAGTACGCGAGTCCGCGATTTCGCGAGTGTTCGCGAGTCCGCCATTTCGCGGGTGTTCGCGAGTCCTCCATTTCGCGAGTGATTGCGAGTACGCGAGTCCGCGATTTCGCGAGTGTTCGCGAGTCCGCAATTTCGCGAGTGTTTGCGAGTCCGAGATTGTTCGCGAGTCCGCGATTTCGCGGGTGTTCGCGAGTCCGCGATTTCGCGAGTTCGCGAGTCCGAGATTTCGCGAGTGTTCGCGAGTCCGCGATATCGCGAGTGTTCGCGAGTCCGCGATTTCGCGAGTGATTGCGAGTACGCCATTTCGCGAGTGTTCGCGAGTCCGCCATTTCACGGGTGTTCGCGAGTACGCGAGTCGGCGATTTCGCGAGTGTTTTCGAGTCCGCGCGAGTCCGAGATTTCGCGGGTGTTCGCGAGTCCGCGATTTCGCGAGTGTTCGCGAGTCCGCGATTTCGCGAGTTTTCGCGAGTCCGCGATTTCGCGAGTGTTTGCGAGTCCGCGATTTCGCGGGTGTTCGCGAGTCCGCGATTTCGCGAGTGTTTACGAGTCCGCGATTTCGCGGGTGTTCGCGAGTCCGCGATTTCGCGGTTGTTCGCGAGTCCGCGATTTCGCGAGTGTTCGCGAGTGTTCGCGAGTCCGTGATTTCGCGAGTGTTCGCGAGTCCGCGATTTCGCGAGTGTTCGCGAGTGTTTGCGAGTCCGCGATTTCGCGGGTGTTCGCGAGTCCGCGATTTCGCGAGTGTTTGCGAGTACGCGAGTCCGCGATTTCGCGAGTGTTCGCGAGTCCGCGATTTCGCGAGTGTTCGCGAGTCCGCGATTTCGCGAGTGTTCGCGAGTCCGCGATTTCGCGAGTGTTTGCGAGTCCGCGATTTCGCGAGTGTTCGCGAGTCCGCGATTTCGCGGGTGTTCGCGAGTCCGCGATTTCGCGAGTGTTTGCGAGTCCGCGATTTCGCGAGTGTTCGCGAGTCCGTGATTTCGCGAGTGTTCGCGAGTCCGCGATTTCGCGAGTGTTCGCGAGTCCGCGATGTCGCGAGTGTTTCCGAGTGTTTGCGAGTCCGCGATTTCGCGGGTGTTCGCGAGTCCGCGATTTCGCGGGTGTTCGCGAGTCCGCGATTTCGCGAGTGTTTGCGAGTCCGCGATTTGGCGAGTGTTTGCGAGTCCGCGATTTCGCGGGTGTTTGCGAGTCCGCGATTTCGCGAGTGTTTGCGAGTCCGCGATTTCGCGAGTGTTCGCGAGTCCGCGATTTCGCGAGTGTTCGCGAGTCCGCGATTTCGCGAGTGATTGCTAGTACGCCATTTCGCGAGTGTTCGCGAGTCCGCCATTTCGCGGGTGTTCGCGAGTCCTCCATTTCGCGAGTGATTGCGAGTACGCGAGTCCGCGATTTCGCGAGTGTACGCGAGTCCGCGATTTCGCGAGTGTTTGCGAGTACGCGAGTCCGCGATTTCGCGAGTGTTCGCGAGTCCGCGATTTCGCGAGTGGTTGCGAGTCCGCGATTTCGCGAGTGTTCGCGAGTTCGCGATGTCGCGAGTGTTTGCGAGTGTTTGCGAGTCCGCGATTTCGCGGGTGTTCGCGAGTCCGCGATTTCGCGGTTGTTCGCGAGTCCGCGATTTCGCGAGTGTTTGCGAGTACGCGAGTCCGCGATTTCGCGAGTGTTTGCGAGTCCGCGATTTCGCGAGTGTTCGCGACTACGCGATTTCGCGAGTGTTCGCGAGTCCGCGATTTCGCGAGTGTTCGCGAGTCCGCGATTTCGCGAGTGTTTGCGGGTCCGCGATTTCGAAAGTGTTCGCGAGTCCGCGATTTCGCGAGTGTTTGCTAGTCCGCGATTTCGCGAGTGTTCGCGAGTCCGCGATTTCGCGAGTGTTTGCGAGTGCGCGATTTCGCGAGTGTTTGCGAGTCCGCGATTTCGCGGGTGTCGGCGAGTGTGCGATTTCGCGAGTGTTTGCGAGTGTTCGCGAGTCCGCGATTTCGCGAGTGTTCGCGAGTCCGCGATTTCGCGATTTTGCGAGTGTTTGCGAGTCCGCGATTTCGCGAGTGTTCGCGAGTCCGTGATTTCGCGAGCGTTCGCGAGTCCGCGATTTCGCGAGTGTTCGCGAGTCCGCGATTTCGCGAGTGTTTGCGAGTCCGCGATTTCGCGGGTGTTCGCGAATCCGCGATTTCGCGAGTGTTCGCGAGTCCGCGATTTCGCGGGTGTTCGCGAGTCAGCGATTTCGCGAGTGTTCGCGAGTACGCGATTTCGCGAGTGTTCGCGAGTCCGCGATTTCGCGAGTGTTCGCGAGTCCGTGATTTCGCGAGTGTTCGCGAGTCCGCGATTTCGCGAGTGTTCGCGAGTCCGCGATTTCGCGAATGTTTGCGAGTGTTCGCGAGTACGCGATTTCGCGAGTGTTTGCGAGTCCGCGATTTCGCGGGTGTTCGCGAGTCCGCGATTTCGCGAGTGTTCGCGAGTCCGCGATTTCGCGGGTGTTCGCGAGTCAGCGATTTCGCGAGTGTTCGCGAGTGTTCGCGAGTCCGCGATTTCACGAGTGTTCGCGAGTCCGCGATTTCGAGAGTGTTCGCGAGTCTTCGCGAGTCCGCCATTTCGCGGGTGTTCGCGAGTCCGCGATTTCGCGAGTGATTGCGAGTACGCGAGTCCGCGATTTCGCGAGTGTTCGCGAGTCCGCGATTTCGCGGGTGTTCGCGAGTCCGCAATTTCGCGAGTGTTTGCGAGTCCGAGATTGTTCGCGAGTCCGCGATTTCGCGGGTGTTCGCGAGTCCGCGATTTCGCGAGTGTTTGCGAGTTTGCGAGTCCGAGATTTCGCGAGTGTTCGCGAGTCCGCGATATCGCGAGTGTTCGCGAGTCCGCGATTTCGCGAGTGATTGCGAGTACGCCATTTCGCGAGTGTTCGCGAGTCCGCCATTTCACGGGTGTTCGCGAGTACGCGAGTCGGCGATTTCGCGAGTGTTCGCGAGTCCGCGCGAGTCCGCGATTTCGCGGGTGTTCGCGAGTCCGCGATTTCGCGAGTGTTCGCGAGTCCGCGATTTCGCGAGTTTTCGCGAGTCCGCGATTTCGCGAGTGTTTGCGAGTCCGCGATTTCGCGGGTGTTCGCGAGTCCGCGATTTCGCGAGTGTTTACGAGTCCGCGATTTCGCGGGTGTTCGCGAGTCCGCGATTTCGCGGTTGTTCGCGAGTCCGCGATTTCGCGAGTGTTCGCGAGTGTTCGCGAGTCCGTGATTTCGCGAGTGTTCGCGAGTCCGCGATTTCGCGAGTGTTCGCGAGTCCGCGATGTCGCGAGTGTTTGCGAGTGTTTGCGAGTCCGCGATTTCGCGGGTGTTCGCGAGTCCGCGATTTCGCGAGTGTTTGCGAGTACGCGAGTCCGCGATTTCGCGAGTGTTCGCGAGTCCGCGATTTCGCGAGTGTTCGCGAGTCCGCGATTTCGCGAGTGTTCGCGAGTCCGCGATTTCGCGAGTGTTTGCGAGTCCGCGATTTCGCGAGTGTTCGCGAGTCCGCGATTTCGCGGGTGTTCGCGAGTCCGCGATTTCGCGAGTGTTTGCGAGTCCGCGATTTCGCGAGTGTTCGCGAGTCCGTGATTTCGCGAGTGTTCGCGAGTCCGCGATTTCGCGAGTGTTCGCGAGTCCGCGATGTCGCGAGTGTTTGCGAGTGTTTGCGAGTCCGCGATTTCGCGGGTGTTCGCGAGTCCGCGATTTCGCGGGTGTTCGCGAGTCCGCGATTTCGCGGGTGTTTGCGAGTCCGCGATTTGGCGAGTGTTTGCGAGTCCGCGAGTGTTCACGAGTCCGCGATTTCGCGAGTGTTTGCGAGTCCGCGATTTCGCGGGTGTTCGCGAGTCCGCGATTTCGCGAGTGTTTGCGAGTCCGCGATTTCGCGAGTGTTCGCGAGTCCGTGATTTCGCGAGTGTTCGCGAGTCCGCGATTTCGCGAGTGTTCGCGAGTCCGCGATGTCGCGAGTGTTTGCGAGTGTTTGCGAGTCCGCGATTTCGCGGGTGTTCGCGAGTCCGCGATTTCGCGGGTGTTCGCGAGTCCGCGATTTCGCGGGTGTTTGCGAGTCCGCGATTTGGCGAGTGTTTGCGAGTCCGCGAGTGTTCACGAGTCCGCGATTTCGCGAGTGTTTGCGAGTCCGCGATTTCGCGGGTGTTCGCGAGTCCGCGATTTCGCGAGTGTTTGCGAGTCCGCGATTTCGCGAGTGTTCGCGAGTCCGCGATTTCGCGAGTGTTCGCGAGTCCGCGATTTCGCGAGTGTTCGCGAGTCCGCGATTTCGCGAGTGATTGCTAGTACGCCATTTCGCGAGTGTTCGCGAGTCCGCCATTTCGCGGGTGTTCGCGAGTCCTCCATTTCGCGAGTGATTGCGAGTACGCGAGTCCGCGATTTCGCGAGTGTTCGCGAGTCCGCGATTTCGCGGATGTTCGCGAGTCCGCAATTTCGCGAGTGTTTGCGAGTCCGAGATTGTTCGCGAGTCCGCGATTTCGCGGGTGTTCGCGAGTCCGCGATTTCGCGAGTGTTTGCGAGTTCGCGAGTCCGAGATTTCGCGAGTGTTCGCGAGTCCGCGATATCGCGAGTGTTCGCCAGTCCGCGATTTCGCGAGTGATTGCGAGTAGGCCATTTCGCGAGTGTTCGCGAGTCCGCCATTTCACGGGTGTTCGCGAGTACGCGAGTCGGCGATTTCGCGAGTGTTCGCGAGTCCGCGCGAGTCCGCGATTTCGCGGGTGTTCGCGAGTCCGCGATTTCGCGAGTGTTCGCGAGTCCGCGATTTTGCGAGTTTTCGCGAGTCCGCGATTTCGCGAGTGTTTGCGAGTCCGCGATTTCGCGGGTGTTCGCGAGTCCGCGATTTCGCGAGTGTTCGCGAGTCCGCGATTTTGCGAGTTTTCGCGAGTCCGCGATTTCGCGAGTGTTTGCGAGTCCGCGATTTCGCGGGTTTTCGCGAGTCCGCGATTTCGCGAGTGTTTACGAGTCCGCGATTTCGCGGGTGTTCGCGAGTCCGCGATTTCGCGGTTGTTCGCGAGTCCGCGATTTCGCGAGTGTTCGCGAGTGTTCGCGAGTCCGTGATTTCGCGAGTGTTCGCGAGTCCGCGATTTCGCGAGTGTTCGCGAGTCCGCGATGTCGCGAGTGTTTGCGAGTGTTTGCGAGTCCGCGATTTCGCGGGTGTTCGCGAGTCCGCGATTTCGCGGTTGTTCGCGAGTCCGCGATTTAGCGAGTGTTTGCGAGTACGCGAGTCCGCGATTTCGCGAGTGTTTGCGAGTCCGCGATTTCTCGGGTGTTTGCGAGTCCGCGATTTCGCGAGTGTTTGCGAGTCCGCGATTTCGCGAGTGTTTGCGAGTCCGCGATTTCGCGAGTGTTTGCGAGTCCGCGATTTCGCGAGTGTTCGCGAGTCCGTGATTTCGCGAGTGTTCGCGAGTCCGCGATTTCGCGAGTGTTCGCGAGTCCGCGATGTCGCGAGTGTTTGCGAGTGTTCGCGAGTCCGCGATTTCGCGAGTGTTTGCGAGTACGCGAGTCCGCGATTTCGCGAGTCCGCGATTTCGCGAGTGGTTGCGAGTCCGCGATTTCGCGAGTGTTCGCGAGTCCGCGATGTCGCGAGTGTTTGAGAGTGTTCGCGAGTCCGCGATTTCGCGGGTGTTCGCGAGTCCGCGATTTCGCGGTTGTTCGCGAGTCCGCGATTTCGCGAGTGTTTGCGAGTACGCGAGTCCGCGATTTCGCGAGTGTTTGCGAGTCCGCGATTTCTCGGGTGTTTGCGAGTCCGCGATTTCGCGAGTGTTTGCGAGTCCGCGATTTCGCGAGTGTTTGCGAGTCCGCGATTTCGCGAGTGTTTGCGAGTCCGCGATTTCGCGAGTGTTCGCGAGTCCGTGATTTCGCGAGTGTTCGCGAGTCCGCGATTTCGCGAGTGTTCGCGAGTCCGCGATGTCGCGAGTGTTTGCGAGTGTTCGCGAGTCCGCGATTTCGCGAGTGTTTGCGAGTACGCGAGTCCGCGATTTCGCGAGTGTTCGCGAGTCCGCGATTTCGCGAGTTGTTGCGAGTCCGCGATGTCGCGAGTGTTTGCGAGTGTTTGCGAGTCCGCGATTTCGCGGGTGTTCGCGAGTCCGCGATTTCGCGGTTGTTCGCGAGTCCGCGATTTCGCGAGTGTTTGCGAGTACGCGAGTCCGCGATTTCGCGAGTGTTTGCGAGTCCGCGATTTCGCGGGTGTTTGCGAGTCCGCGATTTCGCGAGTGTTTGCGAGTCCGCGATTTCGCGAGTGTTTGCGAGTCCCCGATTTCGCGAGTGTTTGCGAGTCCGCGATTTCGCGAGTGTTCGCGAGTCCGTGATTTCGCGAGTGTTTTCGAGTCCGCGATTTCGCGAGTGTTCGCGAGTCCGCGATGTCGCGAGTGTTTGCGAGTGTTCGCGAGTCCGCGATTTCGCAAGTGTTTGCGAGTACGCGAGTCCGCGATTTCGCGAGTGTTCGCGAGTCCGCGATTTCGCGAGTGGTTGCGAGTCCGCGATTTCGCGAGTGTTCGCGAGTCCGCCATGTCGCGAGTGTTTGTGAGTGTTTGCGAGTCCGCGATTTCGCGGGTGTTCGCGAGTCCGCGATTTCGCGAGTGTTTGCGAGTCCGCGATTTCGCGGGTGTTTGCGAGTCCGCGATTTCGCGAGTGTTTGCGAGTCCGCGATTTCGCGAGTGTTTGCGAGTCCGCGATTTCGCGAGTGTTCGCGAGTCCGTGATTTCGCGAGTGTTCGCGAGTCCGCGATTTCGCGAGTGTTCGCGAGTCCGCGATGTCGCGAGTGTTTGCGAGTGTTCGCGAGTCCGCGATTTCGCGAGTGTTTGCGAGTACGCGAGTCCGCGATTTCGCGAGTGTTCGCGAGTCCGCGATTTCGCGAGTGTTCGCGAGTCCGCGATTTCGCGAGTGTTTGCGAGTCCGCGATTTCGCGAGTGTTCGCGAGTCCGTGATTTCGCGAGTGTTCGCGAGTCCGCGATTTCGCGAGTGTTTGCGAGTGTTTGCGAGTCCGCGATTTCGCGGGTGTTCGCGAGTCCGCGATTTCGCGGGTGTTCGCGAGTCCGCGATTTCGCGAGTGTTTGCGAGTCCGCGATTTCGCGAGTGTTTGCGAGTCCGCGAGTGTTCACGAGTCCGCGATTTCGCGAGTGTTTGCGAGTCCGCGATTTCGCGGGTGTTCGCGAGTCCGCGATTTCGCGAGTGTTTGCGAGTCCGCGATTTCGCGAGTGTTCGCGAGTCCGCGATTTCGCGGGTGTTCGCGAGTCCGCGATTTAGCGAGTGTTTGCGAGTCCGCGAGTGTTCGCGATTTCGCGAGTGTTTGCGAGTCCGCGATTTCGCGAGTGTTCGCGAGTCCGCGATTTCGCGAGTGGTTGCGAGTCCGCGATTTCGCGAGTGTTTGCGAGTCCGCGATTTCGCGAGTGTTTGCGAGTCCGCGATTTCGCGGGTGTTCGCGAGTCCGCGATTTAGCGAGTTTTTGCGAGTCCGCGATTTCGCGGGTGTTCGCGAGTCCGCGATTTCGCGAGTGTTCGCGAGTCCGCGATTTCGCGAGTTTTCGCGAGTCCGCGATTTCGCGAGTGTTCGCGAGTCCGCGAATTCGCGAGTTTTCGCGAGTCCGCGATTTCGCGAGTGTTTGCGAGTCCGCGATTTCGCGGGTGTTCGCGAGGCCGCGATTTCGCGCTTGTTCGCGAGTCCGCGAGTGTTCGCGAGTGTTCGCGAGTCCGTGATTTCGCGAGTGTTCGCGAGTCCGCGATTTCGCGAGTGTTCGCGAGTCCGCGATGTCGCGAGTGTTTGCGAGTTTTTGCGAGTCCGCGATTTCGCGGGTGTTCGCGTGTCCGCGATTTCGCGGTTGTTCGCGAGTCCGCGATTTCGCGAGTGTTTGCGAGTACGCGAGTCCGCGATTTCGCGAGTGTTCGCGAGTCCGCGATTTCGCGAGTGGTTGTGAGTCCGCGATTTCGCGGGTGTTCGCGAGTTCGCGATTTCGCGAGTGTTTGCGAGTACGCGAGTCCGCGATTTCTCAAGTGTTCGCGAGTCCGCGATTTCGCGAGTGTTCGCGAGTCCGCGATTTCGCGAGTGTTCGCGAGTCCGCGATTTCGCGAGTGTTTGCGAGTCCGCGATTTCGCGAGTGTTCGCGAGTCCGCGATTTAGCGAGTGTTTGCGAGTCCGCGAGTGTTCGCGAGTCCGCGATTTCGCGAGTGTTTGCGAGTCCGCGATTTCGCGGTTGTTCGCGAGTCCGCGATTTCGCGAGTGTTTGCGAGTACGCGAGTCCGCGATTTCGCGAGTGTTCGCGAGTCCGCGATTTCGCGAGTCCGCGATTTCACGAGTGTTTGCGAGTCCGCGATTTCGCGGGTGTTCGCGAGTCCGCGATTTCGCGAGTGTTTGCGAGTACGCGAGTCCGCGATTTCGCGAGTGTTCGCGAGTCCGCGATTTCGCGAGTGTTCGCGAGTCCGCGATTTCGCGAGTGTTTGCGAGTCCGCGATTTCGCGAGTGTTCGCGAGTCCGCGATTTCGCGGGTGTTCGCGAGTCCGCGATTTCGCGAGTGTTTGCGAGTCCGCGATTTCGCGAGTGTTCGCGAGTCCGCGATTTCGCGAGTGTTCGCGAGTCCGCGATTTCGCGAGTGATTGCGAGTACGCCATTTCGCGAGTTTTCGCGAGTCCGCCATTTCGCGGGTGTTCGCGAGTCCTCCATTTCGCGAGTGATTGCGAGTACGCGAGTCCGCGATTTCGCGAGTGTTCGCGAGTCCGCGATTTCGCGGGTGTTCGCGAGTCCGCAATTTCGCGAGTGTTTGCGAGTCCGAGATTTCGCGGGTGTCCGCGAGTCCGCGATTTCGCGAGTGTTTGCGAGTGTTCGCGAGTCCGCGATTTCGCGATTTTGCGAGTGTTTGCGAGTCCGCGATTTCGCGAGTGTTCGCGAGTCCGTGATTTCGCGAGCGTTCGCGAGTTCGCGATTTCGCGAGTGTTCGCGAGTCCGCGATTTCGCGAGTGTTTGCGAGTCCGCGATTTCGCGGGTGTTCGCGAGTCCGCGATGTCGCGAGTGTTTGCGAGTCCGCGATTTCGCGGGTGTTCGCGAGTCCGAGATTGTTCGCGAGTCCGCGATTTCGCGAGTGTTTGCGAGTGTTCGCGAGTCCGCGATTTCGCGATTTTGCGAGTGTTTGCGAGTCCGCGATTTCGCGAGTGTTCGTGAGTCCGTGATTTCGCGAGCGTTCGCGAGTTCGCGATTTCGCGAGTGTTCGCGAGTCCGCGATTTCGCGAGTGTTTGCGAGTCCGCGATTTCGCGGGTGTTCGCGAGTCCGCGATTTCGCGAGTTTTCGCGAGTCCGCGATTTCGCGGGTGTTCGCGAGTCTGCGATTTCGCGAGTGTTCGCGAGTCCGCGATTTCGCGAATGTTTGCGAGTGTTCGCGAGTACGCGATTTCGCGAGTGTTCGCGAGTCCGCGATTTCGCGTGTTCGCGAGTCCCCGATTTCGCGAGTGTTCGCGAGTCCGCGATTTCACGAGTGTTCGCGAGTCCGCGATTTCGAGAGTGTTCGCGAGTGTTCGCGAGTCCGCGATTTCACGAGTGTTCGCGAGTCCGCGATTTCGAGAGTGTTTGCGAGTCCGTGATTTCGCGAGCGTTCGCGAGTCCGCGATTTCGCGAGTGTTCGCGAGTCCGCGATTTCGCGAGTGTTTGCGAGTCCGCGATTTCGCGGGTGTTCGCGAATCCGCGATTTCGCGAGTGTTCGCGAGTCCGCGATTTCGCGGGTGTTCGCGAGTCAGCGATTTCGCGAGTGTTCGCGAGTACGCGATTTCGCGAGTGTTCGCGAGTCCGCGATTTCGCGAGTGTTCGCGAGTCCGTGATTTCGCGAGTGTTCGCGAGTCCGCGATTTCGCGAGTGTTCGCGAGTCCGCGATTTCGCGAGTTTTCGCGAGTCCGCGATTTCGCGGGTGTTCGCGAGTCTGCGATTTCGCGAGTGTTCGCGAGTCCGCGATTTCGCGAATGTTTGCGAGTGTTCGCGAGTACGCGATTTCGCGAGTGTTCGCGAGTCCGCGATTTCGCGTGTTCGCGAGTCCCCGATTTCGCGAGTGTTCGCGAGTCCGCGATTTCACGAGTGTTCGCGAGTCCGCGATTTCGAGAGTGTTCGCGAGTGTTCGCGAGTCCGCGATTTCACGAGTGTTCGCGAGTCCGCGATTTCGCGAGTGTTCGCGAGTCCGTGATTTCGCGAGCGTTCGCGAGTCCGCGATTTCGCGAGTGTTCGCGAGTCCGCGATTTCGCGAGTGTTTGCGAGTCCGCGATTTCGCGGGTGTTCGCGAATCCGCGATTTCGCGAGTGTTCGCGAGTCCGCGATTTCGCGGGTGTTCGCGAGTCAGCGATTTCGCGAGTGTTCGCGAGTACGCGATTTCGCGAGTGTTCGCGAGTCCGCGATTTCGCGAGTGTTCGCGAGTCCGTGATTTCGCGAGTGTTCGCGAGTCCGCGATTTCGCGAGTGTTCGCGAGTCCGCGATTTCGCGAATGTTTGCGAGTGTTCGCGAGTACGCGATTTCGCGAGTGTTTGCGAGTCCGCGATTTCGCGGGTGTTCGCGAGTCCGCGATTTCGCGAGTGTTCGCGAGTCCGCGATTTCGCGGGTGTTCGCGAGTCAGCGATTTCGCGAGTGTTCGCGAGTGTTCGCGAGTCCGCGATTTCACGAGTGTTCGCGAGTCCGCGATTTCGAGAGTGTTCGCGAGTCTTCGCGAGTCCGCCATTTCGCGGGTGTTCGCGAGTCCGCGATTTCGCGAGTGATTGCGAGTACGCGAGTCCGCGATTTCGCGAGTGTTCGCGAGTCCGCGATTTCGCGGGTGTTCGCGAGTCCGCAATTTCGCGAGTGTTTGCGAGTCCGAGATTGTTCGCGAGTCCGCGATTTCGCGGGTGTTCGCGAGTCCGCGATTTCGCGAGTGTTTGCGAGTTTGCGAGTCCGAGATTTCGCGAGTGTTCGCGAGTCCGCGATATCGCGAGTGTTCGCGAGTCCGCGATTTCGCGAGTGATTGCGAGTACGCCATTTCGCGAGTGTTCGCGAGTCCGCCATTTCACGGGTGTTCGCGAGTACGCGAGTCGGCGATTTCGCGAGTGTTCGCGAGTCCGCGCGAGTCCGCGATTTCGCGGGTGTTCGCGAGTCCGCGATTTCGCGAGTGTTCGCGAGTCCGCGATTTCGCGAGTTTTCGCGAGTCCGCGATTTCGCGAGTGTTTGCGAGTCCGCGATTTCGCGGGTGTTCGCGAGTCCGCGATTTCGCGAGTGTTTACGAGTCCGCGATTTCGCGGGTGTTCGCGAGTCCGCGATTTCGCGGTTGTTCGCGAGTCCGCGATTTCGCGAGTGTTCGCGAGTGTTCGCGAGTCCGTGATTTCGCGAGTGTTCGCGAGTCCGCGATTTCGCGAGTGTTCGCGAGTCCGCGATGTCGCGAGTGTTTGCGAGTGTTTGCGAGTCCGCGATTTCGCGGGTGTTCGCGAGTCCGCGATTTCGCGAGTGTTTGCGAGTACGCGAGTCCGCGATTTCGCGAGTGTTCGCGAGTCCGCGATTTCGCGAGTGTTCGCGAGTCCGCGATTTCGCGAGTGTTCGCGAGTCCGCGATTTCGCGAGTGTTTGCGAGTCCGCGATTTCGCGAGTGTTCGCGAGTCCGCGATTTCGCGGGTGTTCGCGAGTCCGCGATTTCGCGAGTGTTTGCGAGTCCGCGATTTCGCGAGTGTTCGCGAGTCCGTGATTTCGCGAGTGTTCGCGAGTCCGCGATTTCGCGAGTGTTCGCGAGTCCGCGATGTCGCGAGTGTTTGCGAGTGTTTGCGAGTCCGCGATTTCGCGGGTGTTCGCGAGTCTGCGATTTCGCGGGTGTTCGCGAGTCCGCGATTTCGCGGGTGTTTGCGAGTCCGCGATTTGGCGAGTGTTTGCGAGTCCGCGAGTGTTCACGAGTCCGCGATTTCGCGAGTGTTTGCGAGTCCGCGATTTCGCGGGTGTTCGCGAGTCCGCGATTTCGCGAGTGTTTGCGAGTCCGCGATTTCGCGAGTGTTCGCGAGTCCGCGATTTCGCGAGTGTTCGCGAGTCCGCGATTTCGCGAGTGTTCGCGAGTCCGCGATTTCGCGAGTGATTGCTAGTACGCCATTTCGCGAGTGTTCGCGAGTCCGCCATTTCGCGGGTGTTCGCGAGTCCTCCATTTCGCGAGTGATTGCGAGTACGCGAGTCCGCGATTTCGCGAGTGTTCGCGAGTCCGCGATTTCGCGGATGTTCGCGAGTCCGCAATTTCGCGAGTGTTTGCGAGTCCGAGATTGTTCACGAGTCCGCGATTTCGCGGGTGTTCGCGAGTCCGCGATTTCGCGAGTGTTTGCGAGTTCGCGAGTCCGAGATTTCGCGAGTGTTCGCGAGTCCGCGATATCGCGAGTGTTCGCCAGTCCGCGATTTCGCGAGTGATTGCGAGTAGGCCATTTCGCGAGTGTTCGCGAGTCCGCCATTTCACGGGTGTTCGCGAGTACGCGAGTCGGCGATTTCGCGAGTGTTCGCGAGTCCGCGCGAGTCCGCGATTTCGCGGGTGTTCGCGAGTCCGCGATTTCGCGAGTGTTCGCGAGTCCGCGATTTTGCGAGTTTTCGCGAGTCCGCGATTTCGCGAGTGTTTGCGAGTCCGCGATTTCGCGGGTGTTCGCGAGTCCGCGATTTCGCGAGTGTTCGCGAGTCCGCGATTTTGCGAGTTTTCGCGAGTCCGCGATTTCGCGAGTGTTTGCGAGTCCGCGATTTCGCGGGTTTTCGCGAGTCCGCGATTTCGCGAGTGTTTACGAGTCCGCGATTTCGCGGGTGTTCGCGAGTCCGCGATTTCGCGGTTGTTCGCGAGTCCGCGATTTCGCGAGTGTTCGCGAGTGTTCGCAAGTCCGTGATTTCGCGAGTGTTCGCGAGTCCGCGATTTCGCGAGTGTTCGCGAGTCCGCGATGTCGCGAGTGTTTGCGAGTGTTTGCGAGTCCGCGATTTCGCGGGTGTTCGCGAGTCCGCGATTTCGCGGTTGTTCGCGAGTCCGCGATTTCGCGAGTGTTTGCGAGTACGCGAGTCCGCGATTTCGCGAGTGTTTGCGAGTCCGCGATTTCTCGGGTGTTTGCGAGTCCGCGATTTCGCGAGTGTTTGCGAGTCCGCGATTTCGCGAGTGTTTGCGAGTCCGCGATTTCGCGAGTGTTTGCGAGTCCGCGATTTCGCGAGTGTTCGCGAGTCCGTGATTTCGCGAGTGTTCGCGAGTCCGCGATTTCGCGAGTGTTCGCGAGTCCGCGATGTCGCGAGTGTTTGCGAGTGTTCGCGAGTCCGCGATTTCGCGAGTGTTTGCGAGTACGCGAGTCCGCGATTTCGCGAGTCCGCGATTTCGCGAGTGGTTGCGAGTCCGCGATTTCGCGAGTGTTCGCGAGTCCGCGATGTCGCGAGTGTTTGAGAGTGTTCGCGAGTCCGCGATTTCGCGGGTGTTCGCGAGTCCGCGATTTCGCGGTTGTTCGCGAGTCCGCGATTTCGCGAGTGTTTGCGAGTACGCGAGTCCGCGATTTCGCGAGTGTTTGCGAGTCCGCGATTTCTCGGGTGTTTGCGAGTCCGCGATTTCGCGAGTGTTTGCGAGTCCGCGATTTCGCGAGTGTTTGCGAGTCCGCGATTTCGCGAGTGTTTGCGAGTCCGCGATTTCGCGAGTGTTCGCGAGTCCGTGATTTCGCGAGTGTTCGCGAGTCCGCGATTTCGCGAGTGTTCGCGAGTCCGCGATGTCGCGAGTGTTTGCGAGTGTTCGCGAGTCCGCGATTTCGCGAGTGTTTGCGAGTACGCGAGTCCGCGATTTCGCGAGTGTTCGCGAGTCCGCGATTTCGCGAGTTGTTGCGAGTCCGCGATGTCGCGAGTGTTTGCGAGTGTTTGCGAGTCCGCGATTTCGCGGGTGTTCGCGAGTCCGCGATTTCGCGGTTGTTCGCGAGTCCGCGATTTCGCGAGTGTTTGCGAGTACGCGAGTCCGCGATTTCGCGAGTGTTTGCGAGTCCGCGATTTCGCGGGTGTTTGCGAGTCCGCGATTTCGCGAGTGTTTGCGAGTCCGCGATTTCGCGAGTGTTTGCGAGTCCCCGATTTCGCGAGTGTTTGCGAGTCCGCGATTTCGCGAGTGTTCGCGAGTCCGTGATTTCGCGAGTGTTTTCGAGTCCGCGATGTCGCGAGTGTTTGCGAGTGTTCGCGAGTCCGCGATTTCGCAAGTGTTTGCGAGTACGCGAGTCCGCGATTTCGCGAGTGTTCGCGAGTCCGCGATTTCGCGAGTGGTTGCGAGTCCGCGATTTCGCGAGTGTTCGCGAGTCCGCCATGTCGCGAGTGTTTGTGAGTGTTTGCGAGTCCGCGATTTCGCGGGTGTTCGCGAGTCCGCGATTTCGCGAGTGTTTGCGAGTCCGCGATTTCGCGGGTGTTTGCGAGTCCGCGATTTCGCGAGTGTTTGCGAGTCCGCGATTTCGCGAGTGTTTGCGAGTCCGCGATTTCGCGAGTGTTCGCGAGTCCGTGATTTCGCGAGTGTTCGCGAGTCCGCGATTTCGCGAGTGTTCGCGAGTCCGCGATGTCGCGAGTGTTTGCGAGTGTTCGCGAGTCCGCGATTTCGCGAGTGTTTGCGAGTACGCGAGTCCGCGATTTCGCGAGTGTTCGCGAGTCCGCGATTTCGCGAGTGTTCGCGAGTCCGCGATTTCGCGAGTGGTTGCGAGTCCGCGATTTCGCGAGTGTTTGCGAGTCCGCGATTTCGCGGGTGTTCGCGAGTCCGCGATTTAGCGAGTGTTTGCGAGTCCGCGAGTGTTCGCGAGTCCGCGATTTCGCGAGTGTTTGCGAGTCCGCGATTTCGCGAGTGTTTGCGAGTCCGCGATTTCGCGAGTGTTCGCGAGTCCGCGATTTCGCGGGTGTTCGCGAGTCCGCGATTTCGCGAGTGTTTGCGAGTCCGCGATTTCGCGAGTGTTCGCGAGTCCGTGATTTCGCGAGTGTTCGCGAGTCCGCGATTTCGCGAGTGTTCGCGAGTCCGCGATGTCGCGAGTGTTTGCGAGTGTTTGCGAGTCCGCGATTTCGCGGGTGTTCGCGAGTCCGCGATTTCGCGGGTGTTCGCGAGTCCGCGATTTCGCGAGTGTTTGCGAGTCCGCGATTTCGCGAGTGTTCGCGACTACGCGATTTCGCGAGTGTTCGCGAGTCCGCGATTTCGCGAGTGTTCGCGGGTCCGCGATTTCTCGAGTGTTCGCGAGTCCGCGATTTCGCGAGTGTTCGCGAGTCCGCGATTTCGCGAGTGTTCGCGAGTCCGCGATTTCGCGAGTGTTCGCGAGTCCGCGATGTCGCGAGTGTTCGCGAGTCCGCGATGTCGCGAGTGTTTGCGAGTGTTTGCGAGTCCGCGATTTCGCGGGTGTTCGCGAGTCCGCGATGTCGCGAGTGTTTGCGAGTGTTTGCGAGTCCGCGATTTCGCGAGTGTTTGCGAGTGCGCGAGTCCGCGATTTCGCGAGTCCGCGATTTCGCGAGTGTTCGCGAGTCCGCGATTTCGCGAGTGTTTGCGAGTCCGCGATTTCGCGAGTTTTCGCGAGTCCGCGATTTCGCGGGTGTTCGCGAGTCCGCGATTTCGCGAGTGTTTGCGAGTCCGCGATTTCGCGAGTGTTCGCGAGTCCGTGATTTCGCGAGTGTTCGCGAGTCCGCGATTTCGCGAGTGTTCGCGAGTCCGCGATGTCGCGAGTGTTTGCGAGTGTTTGCGAGTCCGCGATTTCGCGGGTGTTCGCGAGTCCGCGATCTCGCGGGTGTTCGCGAGTCCGCGATTTCGCGGGTGTTTTCGAGTCCGCGATTTCGCGAGTGTTTGCGAGTCCGCGAGTGTTCACGAGTCCGCGATTTCGCGAGTGTTTGCGAGTCCGCGATTTTGCGGGTGTTCGCGAGTCCGCGATTTCGCGAGTGTTTGCGAGTCCGCGATTTCGCGAGTGTTCGCGAGTCCGCGATTTCGCGAGTGTTCGCGAGTCCGCGATTTCGCGAGTGATTGCTAGTACGCCATTTCGCGAGTGTTCGCGAGTCCGCCATTTCGCGGGTGTTCGCGAGTCCTCCATTTCGCGAGTGATTGCGAGTACGCGAGTCCGCGATTTCGCGAGTGTTCGCGAGTCCGCGATTTCGCGGGTGTTCGCGAGTCCGCAATTTCGCGAGTGTTTGCGAGTCCGAGATTGTTCGCGAGTCCGCGATTTCGCGGGTGTTCGCGAGTCCGCGATTTCGCGAGTGTTTGCGAGTTCGCGAGTCCGAGATTTCGCGAGTGTTCGCGAGTCCGCGATATCGCGAGTGTTCGCGAGTCCGCGATTTCGCGAGTGATTGCGAGTACGCCATTTCGCGAGTGTTCGCGAGTCCGCGATTTCGCGAGTGTTCGCGAGTCCGCGATTTCGCGAGTTTTCGCGAGTCCGCGATTTCGCGAGTGTTTGCGAGTCCGCGATTTCGCGGGTGTTCGCGAGTCCGCGATTTCGCGAGTGTTTACGAGTCCGCGATTTCGCGGGTGTTCGCGAGTCCGCGATTTCGCGGTTGTTCGCGAGTCCGCGATTTCGCGAGTGTTCGCGAGTGTTCGCGAGTCCGTGATTTCGCGAGTGTTCGCGAGTCCGCGATTTCGCGAGTGTTCGCGAGTCCGCGATTTCGCGAGTGTTCGCGAGTCCGCGATGTCGCGAGTGTTTGCGAGTGTTTGCGAGTCCGCGATTTCGCGAGTGTTCGCGAGTCCGCGATTTCGCGAGTGTTCGCGAGTCCGCGATTTCGCGAGTGTTTGCGAGTCCGCGATTTCGCGAGTGTTCGCGAGTCCGCGATTTCGCGGGTGTTCGCGAGTCCGCGATTTCGCGAGTGTTTGCGAGTCCGCGATTTCGCGAGTGTTCGCGAGTCCGTGATTTCGCGAGTGTTCGCGAGTCCGCGATTTCGCGAGTGTTCGCGAGTCCGCGTTGTCGCGAGTGTTTGCGAGTGTTTGCGAGTCCGCGATTTCGCGGGTGTTCGCGAGTCCGCGATTTCGCGGGTGTTCGCGAGTCCGCGATTTCGCCAGTGTTTGCGAGTCCGCGATTTCGCGAGTGTTTGCGAGTCCGCGAGTGTTCACGAGTCCGCGATTTCGCGAGTGTTTGCGAGTCCGCGATTTCGCGGGTGTTCGCGAGTCCGCGATTTCGCGAGTGTTTGCGAGTCCGCGATTTCGCGAGTGTTCGCGAGTCCGCGATTTCGCGAGTGTTCGCGAGTCCGCGATTTCGCGAGTGATTGCTAGTACGCCATTTCGCGAGTGTTCGCGAGTCCGCCATTTCGCGGGTGTTCGCGAGTCCTCCATTTCGCGAGTGATTGCGAGTACGCGAGTCCGCGATTTCGCGAGTGTTCGCGAGTCCGCGATTTCGCGGGTGTTCGCGAGTCCGCAATTTCGCGAGTGTTTGCGAGTCCGAGATTGTTCGCGAGTCCGCGATTTCGCGAGTGTTTGCGAGTCCGCGATTTCGCGAGTGTTTACGAGTCCGCGATTTCGCGGGTGTTCGCGAGTCCGCGATTTCGCGGTTGTTCGCGAGTCCGCGATTTCGCGAGTGTTCGCGAGTGTTCGCGAGTCCGCGATTTCGCGAGTGTTCGCGAGTCCGCGATGTCGCGAGTGTTTGCGAGTGTTTGCGAGTCCGCGATTTCGCGAGTGTTCGCGAGTCCGCGATTTCGCGAGTGGTTGCGAGTCCGCGATTTCGCGAGTGTTCGCGAGTCCGCGATGTCGCGAGTGTTTGCGAGTGTTTGCGAGTCCGCGATTTCGCGGGTGTTCGCGAGTCCGCGATTTCGCGGTTGTTCGCGAGTCCGCGATTTCGCGAGTGTTTGCGAGTACGCGAGTCCGCGATTTCGCGAGTGTTTGCGAGTCCGCGATTTCGCGGGTGTTTGCGAGTCCGCGATTTCGCGAGTGTTTGCGAGTCCGCGATTTCGCGAGTGTTTGCGAGTCCGCGATTTCGCGAGTGTTTGCGAGTCCGCGATTTCGCGAGTGTTCGCGAGTCCGTGATTTCGCGAGTGTTCGCGAGTCCGCGATTTCGCGAGTGTTCGCGAGTCCGCGATGTCGCGAGTGTTTGCGAGTGTTCGCGAGTCCGCGATTTCGCGAGTGTTTGCGAGTGTTCGCGAGTCCGCGATTTCGCGAGTGTTTGCGAGTACGCGAGTCCGCGATTTCGCGAGTGTTCGCGAGTCCGCGATTTCGCGAGTGGTTGCGAGTCCGCGATTTCGCGAGTTTTCGCGAGTCCGGGATTTCGCGAGTGTTCGCGAGTCCGCGATTTCGCGAGTGTTCGCGAGTCCGCGATGTCGCGAGTGTTTGCGAGTGTTTGCGAGTCCGCGATTTCGCGGGTGTTCGCGAGTCCGCGATTTCGCGGGTGTTCGCGAGTCCGCGATTTCGCGAGTGTTTGCGAGTCCGCGATTTCGCAGGTGTTCGCGACTACGCGATTTCGCGAGTGTTCGCGAGTCCGCGATTTCGCGAGTGTTCGCGAGTCCGCGATTTCGCGAGTGTTTGCGGGTCCGCGATTTCGAAGGTGTTCGCGAGTCCGCGATTTCGCGAGTGTTTGCTAGTCCGCGATTTCGCGAGTGTTCGCGAGTCCGCGATTTCGCGAGTGTTTGCGAGTGCGCGATTTCGCGAGTGTTTGCGAGTCCGCGATTTCGCGGGTGTCCGCGAGTCCGCGATTTCGCGAGTGTTTGCGAGTGTTCGCGAGTCCGCGATTTCGCGAGTGTTCGCGAGTCCGCGATTTCGCGATTTTGCGAGTGTTTGCGAGTCCGCGATTTCGCGAGTGTTCGCGAGTCCGTGATTTCGCGAGCGTTCGCGAGTCCGCGATTTCGCGAGTGTTCGCGAGTCCGCGATTTCGCGAGTGTTTGCGAGTCCGCGATTTCGCGAGTGTTCGCGAGTCCGCGATTTCGCGAGTGATTGCTAGTACGCCATTTCGCGGGTGTTCGCGAGTCCTCCATTTCGCGAGTGATTGCGAGTACGCGAGTCCGCGATTTCGCGAGTGTTCGCGAGTCCGCGATTTCGCGGATGTTCGCGAGTCCGCAATTTCGCGAGTGTTTGCGAGTCCGAGATTGTTCGCGAGTCCGCGATTTCGCGGGTGTTCGCGAGTCCGCGATTTCGCGAGTGTTTGCGAGTTCGCGAGTCCGAGATTTCGCGAGTGTTCGCGAGTCCGCGATATCGCGAGTGTACGCGAGTCCGCGATTTCGCGAGTGATTGCGAGTAGGCCATTTCGCGAGTGTTCGCGAGTCCGCCATTTCACGGGTGTTCGCGAGTACGCGAGTCGGCGATTTCGCGAGTGTTCGCGAGTCCGCGATTTCGCGAGTGTTCGCGAGTCCGCGATTTCGCGAGTTTTCGCGAGACCGCGATTTCGCGAGTGTTTGCGAGTCCGCGATTTCGCGGGTGTTCGCGAGTCCGCGATTTCGCGAGTGTTTACGAGTCCGCGATTTCGCGGGTGTTCGCGAGTCCGCGATTTCGCGGTTGTTCGCGAGTCCGCGATTTCGCGAGTGTTTGCGAGTCCGCGATTTCGCGAGTGTTTGCGAGTCCGCGATTTCGCGAGTGTTTGCGAGTCCGCGATTTCGCGAGTGTTTGCGAGTCCGCGATTTCGCGAGTGTTCGCGAGTCCGTGATTTCGCGAGTGTTCGCGAGTCCGCGATTTCGCGAGTGTTCGCGAGGCCGCGATGTCGCGAGTGTTTGCGAGTGTTCGCGAGTCCGCGATTTCGCGAGTGTTTGCGAGTACGCGAGTCCGCGATTTCGCGAGTGTTCGCGAGTCCGCGATTTCGCGAGTGGTTGCGAGTCCGCGATTTCGCGAGTGTTCGCGAGTCCGCGATGTCGCGAGTGTTTGCGAGTGTTTGCGAGTCCGCGTTTTCGCGGGTGTTCGCGAGTCCGCGATTTCGCGGTTGTTCGCGAGTCCGCGATTTCGCGAGTGTTTGCGAGTACGCGAGTCCGCGATTTCGCGAGTGTTCGCGAGTCCGCGATTTCGCGAGTGGTTGCGAGTCCGCGATTTCGCGAGTGTTTGCGAGTCCGCGATTTCGCGAGTGTTTGCGAGTCCGCGATTTCGCGGGTGTTCGCGAGTCCGCGATTTAGCGAGTGTTTGCGAGTCCGCGAGTGTTCGCGAGTCCGCGATTTCGCGAGTGTTTGCGAGTCCGCGATTTCGCGAGTGTTTGCGAGTCCGCGATTTCGCGAGTGTTCGCGAGTCCGCGATTTCGCGGGTGTTCGCGAGTCCGCGATTTCGCGAGTGTTTGCGAGTCCGCGATTTCGCGAGTGTTCGCGAGTCCGGGATTTCGCGAGTGTTCGCGTTTCCGCGATTTCGCGAGTGTTCGCGAGTCCGCGATGTCGCGAGTGTTTGCGAGTGTTTGCGAGTCCGCGATTTCGCGGGTGTTCGCGAGTCCGCGATTTCGCGAGTGTTTGCGAGTCCGCGATTTCGCGAGTGTTCGCGACTACGCGATTTCGCGAGTGTTCGCGAGTCCGCGATTTCGCGAGTGTTCGCGAGTCCGCGATGTCGCGAGTGTTTGCGAGTGTTTGCGAGTCCGCGATTTCGCGGGTGTTCGCGAGTCCGCGATTTCGCGGTTGTTCGCGAGTCCGCGATTTCGCGAGTGTTTGCGAGTACGCGAGTCCGCGATTTCGCGAGTGTTTGCGAGTCCGCGATTTCGCGGGTGTTTGCGAGTCCGCGATTTCGCGAGTGTTTGCGAGTCCGCGATTTCGCGAGTGTTTGCGAGTCCGCGATTTCGCGAGTGTTTGCGAGTCCGCGATTTCGCGAGTGTTCGCGAGTCCGTGATTTCGCGAGTGTTTTCGAGTTCGCGATTTCGCGAGTGTTCGCGAGTCCGCGATGTCGCGAGTGTTTGCGAGTGTTCGCGAGTCCGCGATTTCGCGAGTGTTTGCGAGTACGCGAGTCCGCGATTTCGCGAGTGTTCGCGAGTCCGCAATTTCGCGAGTGGTTGCGAGTCCGCGATTTCGCGAGTGTTCGCGAGTCCGCGATGTCGCGAGTGTTTGCGAGTGTTTGCGAGTCCGCGATTTCGCGGGTGTTCGCGAGTCCGCGATTTCGCGAGTGTTTGCGAGTCCGCGATTTCGCGGGTGTTTGCGAGTCCGCGATTTCGCGAGTGTTTGCGAGTCCGCGATTTCGCGAGTGTTTGCGAGTCCGCGATTTCGCGAGTGTTCGCGAGTCCGTGATTTCGCGAGTGTTCGCGAGTCCGCGATTTCGCGAGTGTTCGCGAGTCCGCGATGTCGCGAGTGTTTGCGAGTGTTCGCGAGTCCGCGATTTCGCGAGTGTTCGCGAGTCCGCGATTTCGCGATTTTGCGAGTGTTTGCGAGTCCGCGATTTCGCGAGTGTTCGCGAGTCCGTGATTTCGCGAGCGTTCGCGAGTCCGCGATTTCGCGAGTGTTCGCGAGTCCGCGATTTCGCGAGTGTTTGCGAGTCCGCGATTTCGCGAGTGTTCGCGAGTCCGCGATTTCGCGAGTGATTGCTAGTACGCCATTTCGCGGGTGTTCGCGAGTCCTCCATTTCGCGAGTGATTGCGAGTACGCGAGTCCGCGATTTCGCGAGTGTTCGCGAGTCCGCGATTTCGCGGATGTTCGCGAGTCCGCAATTTCGCGAGTGTTTGCGAGTCCGAGATTGTTCGCGAGTCCGCGATTTCGCGGGTGTTCGCGAGTCCGCGATTTCGCGAGTGTTTGCGAGTTCGCGAGTCCGAGATTTCGCGAGTGTTCGCGAGTCCGCGATATCGCGAGTGTACGCGAGTCCGCGATTTCGCGAGTGATTGCGAGTAGGCCATTTCGCGAGTGTTCGCGAGTCCGCCATTTCACGGGTGTTCGCGAGTACGCGAGTCGGCGATTTCGCGAGTGTTCGCGAGTCCGCGATTTCGCGAGTGTTCGCGAGTCCGCGATTTCGCGAGTTTTCGCGAGACCGCGATTTCGCGAGTGTTTGCGAGTCCGCGATTTCGCGGGTGTTCGCGAGTCCGCGATTTCGCGAGTGTTTACGAGTCCGCGATTTCGCGGGTGTTCGCGAGTCCGCGATTTCGCGGTTGTTCGCGAGTCCGCGATTTCGCGAGTGTTTGCGAGTCCGCGATTTCGCGAGTGTTTGCGAGTCCGCGATTTCGCGAGTGTTTGCGAGTCCGCGATTTCGCGAGTGTTTGCGAGCCCGCGATTTCGCGAGTGTTCGCGAGTCCGTGATTTCGCGAGTGTTCGCGAGTCCGCGATTTCGCGAGTGTTCGCGAGGCCGCGATGTCGCGAGTGTTTGCGAGTGTTCGCGAGTCCGCGATTTCGCGAGTGTTTGCGAGTACGCGAGTCCGCGATTTCGCGAGTGTTCGCGAGTCCGCGATTTCGCGAGTGGTTGCGAGTCCGCGATTTCGCGAGTGTTCGCGAGTCCGCGATGTCGCGAGTGTTTGCGAGTGTTTGCGAGTCCGCGTTTTCGCGGGTGTTCGCGAGTCCGCGATTTCGCGGTTGTTCGCGAGTCCGCGATTTCGCGAGTGTTTGCGAGTACGCGAGTCCGCGATTTCGCGAGTGTTCGCGAGTCCGCGATTTCGCGAGTGGTTGCGAGTCCGCGATTTCGCGAGTGTTTGCGAGTCCGCGATTTCGCGAGTGTTTGCGAGTCCGCGATTTCGCGGGTGTTCGCGAGTCCGCGATTTAGCGAGTGTTTGCGAGTCCGCGAGTGTTCGCGAGTCCGCGATTTCGCGAGTGTTTGCGAGTCCGCGATTTCGCGAGTGTTTGCGAGTCCGCGATTTCGCGAGTGTTCGCGAGTCCGCGATTTCGCGGGTGTTCGCGAGTCCGCGATTTCGCGAGTGTTTGCGAGTCCGCGATTTCGCGAGTGTTCGCGAGTCCGGGATTTCGCGAGTGTTCGCGTTTCCGCGATTTCGCGAGTGTTCGCGAGTCCGCGATGTCGCGAGTGTTTGCGAGTGTTTGCGAGTCCGCGATTTCGCGGGTGTTCGCGAGTCCGCGATTTCGCGAGTGTTTGCGAGTCCGCGATTTCGCGAGTGTTCGCGACTACGCGATTTCGCGAGTGTTCGCGAGTCCGCGATTTCGCGAGTGTTCGCGAGTCCGCGATGTCGCGAGTGTTTGCGAGTGTTTGCGAGTCCGCGATTTCGCGGGTGTTCGCGAGTCCGCGATTTCGCGGTTGTTCGCGAGTCCGCGATTTCGCGAGTGTTTGCGAGTACGCGAGTCCGCGATTTCGCGAGTGTTTGCGAGTCCGCGATTTCGCGGGTGTTTGCGAGTCCGCGATTTCGCGAGTGTTTGCGAGTCCGCGATTTCGCGAGTGTTTGCGAGTCCGCGATTTCGCGAGTGTTTGCGAGTCCGCGATTTCGCGAGTGTTCGCGAGTCCGTGATTTCGCGAGTGTTTTCGAGTTCGCGATTTCGCGAGTGTTCGCGAGTCCGCGATGTCGCGAGTGTTTGCGAGTGTTCGCGAGTCCGCGATTTCGCGAGTGTTTGCGAGTACGCGAGTCCGCGATTTCGCGAGTGTTCGCGAGTCCGCGATTTCGCGAGTGGTTGCGAGTCCGCGATTTCGCGAGTGTTCGCGAGTCCGCGATGTCGCGAGTGTTTGCGAGTGTTTCCGAGTCCGCGATTTCGCGGGTGTTCGCGAGTCCGCGATTTCGCGAGTGTTTGCGAGTCCGCGATTTCGCGGGTGTTTGCGAGTCCGCGATTTCGCGAGTGTTTGCGAGTCCGCGATTTCGCGAGTGTTTGCGAGTCCGCGATTTCGCGAGTGTTCGCGAGTCCGTGATTTCGCGAGTGTTCGCGAGTCCGCGATTTCGCGAGTGTTCGCGAGTCCGCGATGTCGCGAGTGTTTGCGAGTGTTCGCGAGTCCGCGATTTCGCGAGTGTTTGCGAGTACGCGAGTCCGCGATTTCGCGAGTGTTCGCGAGTCCGCGATTTCGCGAGTGTTCGCGAGTCCGCGATTTCGCGAGTGGTTGCGAGTCCGCGATTTCGCGAGTGTTTGCGAGTCCGCGATTTCGCGAGTGTTTGCGAGTCCGCGATTTCGCGGGTGTTCGCGAGTCCGCGATTTAGCGAGTGTTTGCGAGTCCGCGAGTGTTCGCGAGTTCGCGATTTCGCGAGTGTTTGCGAGTCCGCGATTTCGCGAGTGTTTGCGAGTCCGCGATTTCGCGGGTGTTCGCGAGTCCGCGATTTCGCGGGTGTTCGCGAGTCCGCGATTTCGCGAGTGTTCGCGAGTCCGCGATTTCGCGAGTGTTCGCGAGTCCGCGATTTCGCGAGTGTTTGCGAGTCCGCGATTTCGCGAGTGTTCGCGATTCCGCGATTTCGCGGGTGTTCGCGAGTCCGCGATTTCGCGAGTGTTTGCGAGTCCGCGATTTCGCGAGTGTTTGCGAGTCCGCGATTTCGCGGGTGTTCGCGAGTCCGCGATTTCGCGGGTGTTCGCGAGTCCGCGATTTCGCGAGTGTTCGCGAGTCCGCGATTTCGCGAGTGTTCGCGAGTCCGCGATTTCGCCAGTGTTTGCGAGTCCGCGATTTCGCGAGTGTTCGCGATTCCGCGATTTCGCGAGTGTTCGCGAGTCCGCGATTTCGCGAGTGTTCGCGAGTCCGCGATGTCGCGAGTGTTTGCGAGTGTTTGCGAGTCCGCGATTTCGCGGGTGTTCGCGAGTCCGCGATTTCGCGGGTGTTCGCGAGTCCGCGATTTCGCGGGTGTTAGCGAGTCCGCGATTTCGCGAGTGTTTACGAGTCCGCGATGTCGCGAGTGTTTCCGAGTGTTTGCGAGTCCGCGATTTCGCGGGTGTTTGCGAGTCCGCGATTTCGCGAGTGTTTACGAGTCCGCGATTTCGCGGGTGTTCGCGAGTCCGCGATTTCGCGGTTGTTCGCGAGTCCGCGATTTCGCGAGTGTTCGCGAGTGTTCGCGAGTCCGTGATTTCGCGAGTGTTCGCGAGTCCGCGATTTCGCGAGTGTTCGCGAGTCCGCGATGTCGCGAGTGTTTGCGAGTGTTTGCGAGTCCGCGATTTCGCGGGTGTTCGCGAGTCCGCGATTTCGCGGTTGTTCGCGAGTCCGCGATTTCGCGAGTGTTTGCGAGTACGCGAGTCCGCGATTTCGCGAGTGTTTGCGAGTCCGCGATTTCGCGGGTGTTTGCGAGTCCGCGATTTCGCGAGTGTTTGCGAGTCCGCGATTTCGCGAGTGTTTGCGAGTCCGCGATTTCGCGAGTGTTTGCGAGTCCGCGATTTCGCGAGTGTTCGCGAGTCCGTGATTTCGCGAGTGTTTGCGAGTACGCGAGTCCGCGATTTCGCGAGTGTTCGCGAGTCCGCGATTTCGCAAATGGTTGCGAGTCCGCGATTTCGCGAGTGTTCGCGAGTCCGCGATGTCGCGAGTGTTTGCAAGTGTTTGCGAGTCCGCGATTTCGCGGGTGTTCGCGAGTCCGCGATTTCGCGGTTGTTCGCGAGTCCGCGATTTCGCGAGTGTTTGCGAGTACGCGAGTCCGCGATTTCGCGAGTGTTTGCGAGTCCGCGAGTGTTCGCGAGTCCGCGATTTCGCGAGTGTTTGCGAGTACGCGAGTCCGCGATTTCGCGAGTGTTCGCGAGTCCGCGATTTCGCGAGTGTTCGCGAGTCCGCGATTTCGCGAGTGGTTGCGAGTCCGCGATTTCGCGAGTGTTTGCGAGTCCGCGATTTCGCGAGTGTTTGCGAGTCCGCGATTTCGCGGGTGTTCGCGAGTCCGCGATTTAGCGAGTGTTTGCGAGTCCGCGAGTGTTCGCGAGTCCGCGATTTCGCGAGTGTTTGCGAGTCCGCGATTTCGCGAGTGTTTGCGAGTCCGCGATTTCGCGAGTGTTCGCGAGTCCGCGATTTCGCGGGTGTTCGCGAGTCCGCGATTTCGCGAGTGTTTGCGAGTCCGCGATTTCGCGATTGTTCGCGAGTCCGGGATTTCGCGAGTGTTCGCGAGTCCGCGATTTCGCGAGTGTTCGCGAGTCCGCGATGTCGCGAGTGTTTGCGAGTGTTTGCGAGTCCGCGATTTCGCGGGTGTTCGCGAGTCCGCGATTTCGCGGGTGTTCGCGAGTCCGCGATTTCGCGAGTGTTTGCGAGTCCGCGATTTCGCGAGTGTTCGCGACTACGCGATTTCGCGAGTGTTCGCGAGTCCGCGATTTCGCGAGTGTTCGCGAGTCCGCGATTTCGCGAGTGTTTGCGGGTCCGCGATTTCGAAGGTGTTCGCGAGTCCGCGATTTCGCGAGTGTTTGCTAGTCCGCGATTTCGCGAGTGTTCGCGAGTCCGCGATTTCGCGAGTGTTTGCGAGTGCGCGATTTCGCGAGTGTTTGCGAGTCCGCGATTTCGCGGGTGTCCGCGAGTCCGCGATTTCGCGAGTGTTTGCGAGTGTTCGCGAGTCCGCGATTTCGCGAGTGTTCGCGAGTCCGCGATTTCGCGATTTTGCGAGTGTTTGCGAGTCCGCGATTTCGCGAGTGTTCGCGAGTCCGTGATTTCGCGAGCGTTCGCGAGTCCGCGATTTCGCGAGTGTTCGCGAGTCCGCGATTTCGCGAGTGTTTGCGAGTCCGCGATTTCGCGAGTGTTCGCGAGTCCGCGATTTCGCGAGTGATTGCTAGTACGCCATTTCGCGGGTGTTCGCGAGTCCTCCATTTCGCGAGTGATTGCGAGTACGCGAGTCCGCGATTTCGCGAGTGTTCGCGAGTCCGCGATTTCGCGGATGTTCGCGAGTCCGCAATTTCGCGAGTGTTTGCGAGTCCGAGATTGTTCGCGAGTCCGCGATTTCGCGGGTGTTCGCGAGTCCGCGATTTCGCGAGTGTTTGCGAGTTCGCGAGTCCGAGATTTCGCGAGTGTTCGCGAGTCCGCGATATCGCGAGTGTACGCGAGTCCGCGATTTCGCGAGTGATTGCGAGTAGGCCATTTCGCGAGTGTTCGCGAGTCCGCCATTTCACGGGTGTTCGCGAGTACGCGAGTCGGCGATTTCGCGAGTGTTCGCGAGTCCGCGATTTCGCGAGTGTTCGCGAGTCCGCGATTTCGCGAGTTTTCGCGAGACCGCGATTTCGCGAGTGTTTGCGAGTCCGCGATTTCGCGGGTGTTCGCGAGTCCGCGATTTCGCGAGTGTTTACGAGTCCGCGATTTCGCGGGTGTTCGCGAGTCCGCGATTTCGCGGTTGTTCGCGAGTCCGCGATTTCGCGAGTGTTTGCGAGTCCGCGATTTCGCGAGTGTTTGCGAGTCCGCGATTTCGCGAGTGTTTGCGAGTCCGCGATTTCGCGAGTGTTCGCGAGTCCGTGATTTCGCGAGTGTTCGCGAGTCCGCGATTTCGCGAGTGTTCGCGAGGCCGCGATGTCGCGAGTGTTTGCGAGTGTTCGCGAGTCCGCGATTTCGCGAGTGTTTGCGAGTACGCGAGTCCGCGATTTCGCGAGTGTTCGCGAGTCCGCGATTTCGCGAGTGGTTGCGAGTCCGCGATTTCGCGAGTGTTCGCGAGTCCGCGATGTCGCGAGTGTTTGCGAGTGTTTGCGAGTCCGCGATTTCGCGGGTGTTCGCGAGTCCGCGATTTCGCGGTTGTTCGCGAGTCCGCGATTTCGCGAGTGTTTGCGAGTACGCGAGTCCGCGATTTCGCGAGTGTTCGCGAGTCCGCGATTTCGCGAGTGGTTGCGAGTCCGCGATTTCGCGAGTGTTTGCGAGTCCGCGATTTCGCGAGTGTTTGCGAGTCCGCGATTTCGCGGGTGTTCGCGAGTCCGCGATTTAGCGAGTGTTTGCGAGTCCGCGAGTGTTCGCGAGTCCGCGATTTCGCGAGTGTTTGCGAGTCCGCGATTTCGCGAGTGTTCGCGAGTCCGCGATGTCGCGAGTGTTTGCGAGTGTTCGCGAGTCCGCGATTTCGCGAGTGTTTGCGAGTACGCGAGTCCGCGATTTCGCGGGTGTTCGCGAGTCCGCGATTTCGCGAGTGTTTGCGAGTCCGCGATTTCGCGGGTGTTTGCGAGTCCGCGATTTCGCGAGTGTTTGCGAGTCCGCGATTTCGCGAGTGTTTGCGAGTCCGCGATTTCGCGAGTGTTCGCGAGTCCGTGATTTCGCGAGTGTTCGCGAGTCCGCGATTTCGCGAGTGTTCGCGAGTCCGCGATGTCGCGAGTGTTTGCGAGTGTTCGCGAGTCCGCGATTTCGCGAGTACGCGAGTCCGCGATTTCGCGAGTGTTCGCGAGTCCGCGATTTCGCGAGTGTTCGCGAGTCCGCGATTTCGCGAGTGGTTGCGAGTCCGCGATTTCGCGAGTGTTTGCGAGTCCGCGATTTCGCGAGTGTTTGCGAGTCCGCGATTTCGCGGGTGTTCGCGAGTCCGCGATTTAGCGAGTGTTTGCGAGTCCGCGAGTGTTCGCGAGTCCGCGATTTCGCGAGTGTTTGCGAGTCCGCGATTTCGCGAGTGTTCGCGAGTCCGTGATTTCGCGAGCGTTCGCGAGTCCGCGATTTCGCGAGTGTTCGCGAGTCCGCGATTTCGCGAGTGTTTGCGAGTCCGCGATTTCGCGGGTGTTCGCGAGTCCGCGATTTCGCGAGTGTTCGCGAGTCCACGATTTCGCGGGTGTTCGCGAGTCAGCGATTTCACGAGTGTTTGCGAGTCCGCGATTTCGCGGGTGTTCGCGAGTCCGCGATTTCGCGAGTGTTTGCGAGTACGCGAGTCCGCGATTTCGCGAGTGTTCGCGAGTCCGCGATTTCGCGAGTGTTCGCGAGTCCGCGATTTCGCGAGTGTTCGCGAGTCCGCGATTTCGCGAGTGTTTGCGAGTCCGCGATTTCGCGAGTGTTCGCGAGTCCGCGATTTCGCGGGTGTTCGCGAGTCCGCGATTTCGCGAGTGTTTGCGAGTCCGCGATTTCGCGGGTGTTCGCGAGTCCGCGATTTCGCGGGTGTTCGCGAGTCCGCGATTTCGCGGGTGTTTGCGAGTCCGCGATTTCGCGAGTGTTTGCGAGTCCGCGAGTGTTTGCGAGTCCGCGAGTGTTCACGAGTCCGCGATTTCGCGAGTGTTTGCGAGTCCGCGATTTCGCGGGTGTTCGCGAGTCCGCGATTTCGCGAGTGTTTGCGAGTCCGCGATTTCGCGAGTGTTCGCGAGTCCGCGATTTCGCGAGTGTTCGCGAGTCCGCGATTTCGCGAGTGATTGCTAGTACGCCATTTCGCGAGTGTTCGCGAGTCCGCAATTTCGCGGGTGTTCGCGAGTCCTCCATTTCGCGAGTGATTGCGAGTACGCGAGTCCGCGATTTCGCGAGTGTTCGCGAGTCCGCGATTTCGCGGGTGTTCGCGAGTCCGCAATTTCGCGAGTGTTTGCGAGTCCGAGATTGTTCGCGAGTCCGCGATTTCGCGGGTGTTCGCGAGTCCGCGATTTCGCGAGTGTTTGCGAGTTCGCGAGTCCGAGATTTCGCGAGTGTTCGCGAGTCCGCGATATCGCGAGTGTTCGCGAGTCCGCGATTTCGCGAGTGATTGCGAGTACGCCATTTCGCGAGTGTTCGCGAGTCCGCCTTTTCATGGGTGTTCGCGAGTACGCGAGTCGGCGATTTCGCGAGTGTTTGCGAGTCCGCGCGAGTCCGCGATTTCGCGGGTGTTCGCGAGTCCGCGATTTCGCGAGTGTTCGCGAGTCCGCGATTTCGCGAGTTTTCGCGAGTCCGCGATTTCGCGAGTGTTTGCGAGTCCGCGATTTCGCGGGTGTTCGCGAGTCCGCGATTTCGCGAGTGTTTACGAGTCCGCGATTTCGCGGGTGTTCGCGATTTCGCGGTTGTTCGCGAGTCCGCGATTTCGCGAGTGTTCGCGAGTGTTCGCGAGTCCGTGATTTCGCGAGTGTTCGCGAGTCCGCGATTTCGCGAGTGTTCGCGAGTCCGCGATTTCGCGAGTGTTTGCGAGTACGCGAGTCCGCGATTTCGCGAGTGTTTGCGAGTCCGCGATTTCGCGGGTGTTTGCGAGTCCGCGATTTCGCGAGTGTTTGCGAGTCCGCGATTTCGCGAGTGTTTGCGAGTCCGCGATTTCGCGAGTGTTCGCGAGTCCGTGATTTCGCGAGTGTTCACGAGTCCGCGATTTCGCGAGTGTTTGCGAGTACGCGAGTCCGCGATTTCGCGAGTGTTCGCGAGTCCGCGATTTCGCGAGTGTTCGCGAGTCCGCGATTTCGCGAGTGATTGCTAGTACGCCATTTCGCGAGTGTTCGCGAGTCCGCCATTTCGCGGGTGTTCGCGAGTCCTCCATTTCGCGAGTGATTGCGAGTACGCGAGTCCGCGATTTCGCGAGTGTTCGCGAGTCCGCGATTTCGCGGGTGTTCGCGAGTCCGCAATTTCGCGAGTGTTTGCGAGTCCGAGATTGTTCGCGAGTCCGCGATTTCGCGGGTGTTCGCGAGTCCGCGATTTCGCGAGTGTTTGCGAGTTCGCGAGTCCGAGATTTCGCGAGTGTTCGCGAGTCCGCGATATCGCGAGTGTTCGCGAGTCCGCGATTTCGCGAGTGATTGCGAGTACGCCATTTCGCGAGTGTTCGCGAGTCCGCCTTTTCACGGGTGTTCGCGAGTACGCGAGTCGGCGATTTCGCGAGTGTTTGCGAGTCCGCGCGAGTCCGCGATTTCGCGGGTGTTCGCGAGTCCGCGATTTCGCGAGTGTTCGCGAGTCCGCGATTTCGCGAGTTTTCGCGAGTCCGCGATTTCGCGAGTGTTTGCGAGTCCGCGATTTCGCGGGTGTTCGCGAGTCCGCGATTTCGCGAGTGTTTACGAGTCCGCGATTTCGCGGGTGTTCGCGATTTCGCGGTTGTTCGCGAGTCCGCGATTTCGCGAGTGTTCGCGAGTGTTCGCGAGTCCGTGATTTCGCGAGTGTTCGCGAGTCCGCGATTTCGCGAGTGTTCGCGAGTCCGCGATTTCGCGAGTGTTTGCGAGTACGCGAGTCCGCGATTTCGCGAGTGTTTGCGAGTCCGCGATTTCGCGGGTGTTTGCGAGTCCGCGATTTCGCGAGTGTTTGCGAGTCCGCGATTTCGCGAGTGTTTGCGAGTCCGCGATTTCGCGAGTGTTCGCGAGTCCGTGATTTCGCGAGTGTTCACGAGTCCGCGATTTCGCGAGTGTTCGCGAGTCCGCGATGTCGCGAGTGTTTGCGAGTGTTCGCGAGTCCGCGATTTTGCGAGTGTTTGCGAGTACGCGAGTCCGCGATTTCGCGAGTGTTCTCGAGTCCGCGATTTCGCGAGTGTTCTCGAGTCCGCGATTTCGCGAGTGGTTGCGAGTCCGCGATTTCGCGAGTGTTTGCGAGTCCGCGATTTCGCGAGTGTTTGCGAGTCCGCGATTTCGCGGGTGTTCGCGAGTCCGCGATTTAGCGAGTGTTTGCGAGTCCGCGAGTGTTCGCGAGTCCGCGATTTCGCGAGTGTTTGCGAGTCCGCGATTTCGCGAGTGTTTGCGAGTCCGCGATTTCCCGAGTGTTCGCGAGTCCGCGATTTCGCGGGTGTTCGCGAGTCCGCGATTTCGCGAGTGTTTGCGAGTCCGCGATTTCGCGAGTGTTCGCGAGTCCGTGATTTCGCGAGTGTTCGCGAGTCCGCGATTTCGCGAGTGTTCGCGAGTCCGCGATTTCGCGAGTGTTTGCGAGTCCGCGATTTCGCGAGTGTTCGCGAGTCCGCGATTTCGCGAGTGTTTGCGAGTCCGCGATTTCGCAAGTGTTCGCGAGTGCGCGATTTCGCGAGTGTTTGCGAGTCCGCGATTTCGCGAGTGTTCGCGAGTCCGCGATTTCGCGAGTGTTTGCGAGTACGCGAGTCGGCGATTTCGCGAGTGTTCGCGAGTCCGCGCGAGTCCGCGATTTCGCGGGTGTTCGCGAGTCCGCGATTTCGCGAGTGTTCGCGAGTCCGCGATTTCGCGAGTTTTCGCGAGTCCGCGATTTCGCGAGTGTTTGCGAGTCCGCGATTTCGCGGGTGTTCGCGAGTCCGCGATTTCGCGAGTGTTTACGAGTCCGCGATTTCGCGGGTGTTCGCGAGTCCGCGATTTCGCGGTTGTTCGCGAGTCCGCGATTTCGCGAGTGTTCGCGAGTGTTCGCGAGTCCGTGATTTCGCGAGTGTTCGCGAGTGGGCGATTTCGCGAGTGTTCGCGAGTCCGCGATATCGCGAGTGTTTGCGAGTGTTTGCGAGTCCGCGATTTCGCGGGTGTTCGCGAGTCCGCGATTTCGCGGTTGTTCGCGAGTCCGCGATTTCGCGAGTGTTTGCGAGTACGCGAGTCCGCGATTTCGCGAGTGTTTGCGAGTCCGCGATTTCGCGACTGTTTGCGAGTCCGCGATTTCGCGAGTGTTCGCGAGTGCGCGATTTCGCGAGTGTTTGCGAGTCCGCGATTTCGCGGGTGTCCGCGAGTCCGCGATTTCGCGAGTGTTTGCGAGTGTTCGCGAGTCCGCGATTTCGCGATTTTGCGAGTGTTTGCGAGTCCGCGATTTCGCGAGTGTTCGCGAGTCCGTGATTTCGCGAGCGTTCGCGAGTCCGCGATTTCGCGAGTGTTCGCGAGTCCGCGATTTCGCGAGTGTTTGCGAGTCCGCGATTTCGCGGGTGTTCGCGAGTCCGCGATTTCGCGAGTGTTCGCGAGTCCGCGATTTCGTGGGTGTTCGCGAGTCAGCGATTTCGCGAGTGTTCGCGAGTCCGCGATTTCGCGAATGTTTGCGAGTGTTCGCGAGTACGCGATTTCGCGAGTGTTCGCGAGTCCGCGATTTCGCGAGTGTTTGCTAGTCCGCGATTTCGCGAGTGTTCGCGAGTCCGCGATTTCGCGAGTATTCGCGAGTGCGCGATTTCGCGAGTGTTTGCGAGTCCGCGATTTCGCGGGTGTCCGCGAGTCCGCGATTTCGCGAGTGTTTGCGAGTGTTCGCGAGTCCGCGATTTCGCGATTTTGCGAGTGTTTGCGAGTCCGCGATTTCGCGAGTGTTCGCGAGTCCGTGATTTCGCGAGCGTTCGCGAGTCCGCGATTTCGCGAGTGTTCGCGAGTCCGCGATTTCGCGAGTGTTTGCGAGTCCGCGATTTCGCGGGTGTTCGCGAGTCCGCGATTTCGCGAGTGTTCGCGAGTCCACGATTTCGCGGGTGTTCGCGAGTCAGCGATTTCGCGAGTGTTCGCGAGTCCGCGATTTCGCGAATGTTTGCGAGTGTTCGCGAGTACGCGATTTCGCGAGTGTTCGCGAGTCCGCGATTTCGCGTGTTCGCGAGTCCCCGATTTCGCGAGTGTTCGCGAGTCCGCGATTTCACGAGTGTTCGCGAGTCCGCGATTTCGAGAGTGTTCGCGAGTGTTCGCGAGTCCGCGATTTCAAGAGTGTTCGCGAGTCCGCGATTTCGAGAGTGTTTGCGAGTACGCGAGTCCGCGATTTCGCGAGTGTTCGCGAGTCCGCGATTTCGCGAGTGTTTGCGTGTCCGCGATTTCGCGAGTGTTTGCGAGTTCGCGATTTCGCGAGTGTTCGCGAGTCCGCGATTTCGCGAGTGTTTGCGAGTCCGCGATTTCGCGGGTGTTCGCGAGTCCGCGATTTCGCGAGTGTTCGCGAGTCCACGATTTCGCGGGTGTTCGCGAGTCAGCGATTTCGCGAGTGTTCGCGAGTCCGCGATTTCGCGAATGTTTGCGAGTGTTCGCGAGTACGCGATTTCGCGAGTGTTCGCGAGTCCGCGATTTCGCGTGTTCGCGAGTCCCCGATTTCGCGAGTGTTCGCGAGTCCGCGATTTCACGAGTGTTCGCGAGTCCGCGATTTCGAGAGTGTTCGCGAGTGTTCGCGAGTCCGCGATTTCAAGAGTGTTCGCGAGTCCGCGATTTCGAGAGTGTTTGCGAGTACGCGAGTCCGCGATTTCGCGAGTGTTTGCGTGTCCGCGATTTCGCGAGTGTTTGCGAGTTCGCGATTTCGCGAGTGTTTGCGAGTACGCGAGTCCGCGATTTCGCGGGTGTTCGCGAGTCCGCGGGTGTTCGCGATTCCGCGATTTCGCGAGTGTTCGCGAGTCCGCGATTTCGCGAATGTTTGCGAGTGTTCGCGAGTACGCGATTTCGCGAGTGTTCGCGAGTCCGCGATTTCGCGAGTGTTTGCTAGTCCGCGATTTCGCGAGTGTTCGCGAGTCCGCGATTTCGCGAGTATTCGCGAGTGCGCGATTTCGCGAGTGTTTGCGAGTCCGCGATTTCGCGGGTGTCCGCGAGTCCGCGATTTCGCGAGTGTTTGCGAGTGTTCGCGAGTCCGCGATTTCGCGATTTTGCGAGTGTTTGCGAGTCCGCGATTTCGCGAGTGTTCGCGAGTCCGTGATTTCGCGAGCGTTCGCGAGTCCGCGATTTCGCGAGTGTTCGCGAGTCCGCGATTTCGCGAGTGTTTGCGAGTCCGCGATTTCGCGGGTGTTCGCGAGTCCGCGATTTCGCGAGTGTTCGCGAGTCCACGTTTTCGCGGGTGTTCGCGAGTCAGCGATTTCGCGAGTGTTCGCGAGTCCGCGATTTCGCGAATGTTTGCGAGTGTTCGCGAGTACGCGATTTCGCGAGTGTTCGCGAGTCCGCGATTTCGCGTGTTCGCGAGTCCCCGATTTCGCGAGTGTTCGCGAGTCCGCGATTTCACGAGTGTTCGCGAGTCCGCGATTTCGAGAGTGTTCGCGAGTGTTCGCGAGTCCGCGATTTCAAGAGTGTTCGCGAGTCCGCGATTTCGAGAGTGTTTGCGAGTACGCGAGTCCGCGATTTCGCGAGTGTTCGCGAGTCCGCGATTTCGCGAGTGTTTGCGTGTCCGCGATTTCGCGGGTGTTCGCGAGTTCGCGATTTCGCGAGTGTTTGCGAGTACGCGAGTCCGCGATTTCGCGGGTGTTCGCGAGTCCGCGATTTAGCGAGTGTTTGCGAGTCCGCGAGTGTTCGCGAGTCCGCGATTTCGCGAGTGTTTGCGAGTCCGCGATTTCGCGAGTGTTTGCGAGTCCGCGATTTCCCGAGTGTTCGCGAGTCCGCGATTTCGCGGGTGTTCGCGAGTCCGCGATTTCGCGAGTGTTTGCGAGTCCGCGATTTCGCGAGTGTTCGCGAGTCCGTGATTTCGCGAGTGTTCGCGAGTCCGCGATTTCGCGAGTGTTCGCGAGTCCGCGATTTCGCGAGTGTTTGCGAGTCCGCGATTTCGCGAGTGTTCGCGAGTCCGCGATTTCGCGAGTGTTTGCGAGTCCGCGATTTCGCAAGTGTTCGCGAGTGCGCGATTTCGCGAGTGTTTGCGAGTCCGCGATTTCGCGAGTGTTCGCGAGTCCGCGATGTCGCGAGTGTTTGCGAGTGTTCGCGAGTCCGCGATTTCGCGAGTGTTTGCGAGTACGCGAGTCGGCGATTTCGCGAGTGTTCGCGAGTCCGCGCGAGTCCGCGATTTCGCGGGTGTTCGCGAGTCCGCGATTTCGCGAGTGTTCGCGAGTCCGCGATTTCGCGAGTTTTCGCGAGTCCGCGATTTCGCGAGTGTTTGCGAGTCCGCGATTTCGCGGGTGTTCGCGAGTCCGCGATTTCGCGAGTGTTTACGAGTCCGCGATTTCGCGGGTGTTCGCGAGTCCGCGATTTCGCGGTTGTTCGCGAGTCCGCGATTTCGCGAGTGTTCGCGAGTGTTCGCGAGTCCGTGATTTCGCGAGTGTTCGCGAGTCCGCGATTTCGCGAGTGTTCGCGAGTCCGCGATGTCGCGAGTGTTTGCGAGTGTTTGCGAGTCCGCGATTTCGCGGGTGTTCGCGAGTCCGCGATTTCGCGGTTGTTCGCGAGTCCGCGATTTCGCGAGTGTTTGCGAGTCCGCGATTTCGCAAGTGTTCGCGAGTGCGCGATTTCGCGAGTGTTTGCGAGTCCGCGATTTCGCGGGTGTTCGCGATTCCGCGATTTCGCGAGTGTTCGCGAGTCCGCGATTTCGCGAGTGTTTGCGAGTACGCGAGTCCGCGATTTCGCGAGTGTTCGCGAGTCCGCGATTTCGCGAATGTGTTCGCGAGTCCGTGATTTCGCGAGCGTTCGCGAGTCCGCGATTTCGCGAGTGTTTGCGAGTCCGCGATTTCGCGAGTGTTCGCGACTCCGCGATTTCGCGGGTGTTCGCGAGTCCGCGATTTCGCGGTTGTTCGCGAGTCCGCCATTTCGCGAGTGATTGCGAGTACGCGAGTCCGCGATTTCGCGAGTGTTCGCGAGTCCGCGATTTCGCGGGTGTTCGCGAGTCCGCAATTTCGCGAGTGTTTGCGAGTCCGAGATTGTTCGCGAGTCCGCGATTTCGCGGGTGTTCGCGAGTCCGCGATTTCGCGAGTGTTTGCGAGTTCGCGAGTCCGAGATTTCGCGAGTGTTCGCGAGTCCGCGATATCGCGAGTGTTCGCGAGTCCGCGATTTCGCGAGTGATTGCGAGTACGCCATTTCGCGAGTGTTCGCGAGTCCGCCATTTCACGGGTGTTCGCGAGTCCGCGTGAGTCCGCGATTTCGCGGGTGTTCGCGAGTCCGCGATTTCGCGAGTGTTCGCGAGTCCCCGATTTCGCGAGTTTTCGCGAGTCCGCGATTTCGCGAGTGTTTGCGAGTCCGCGATTTCGCGGGTGTTCGCGAGTCCGCGATTTCGCGAGTGTTTACGAGTCCGCGATTTCGCGGGTGTTCGCGAGACCGCGATTTCGCGGTTGTTCGCGAGTCCGCGATTTCGCGAGTGTTCGCGAGTGTTCGCGAGTCCGTGATTTCGCGAGTGTTTGCGAGTCCGCGATTTCGCGAGTGTTCGCGAGTCCGTGATTTCGCGAGTGTTCGCGAGTCCGCGATGTCGCGAGTGTTTGCGAGTCCGCGATTTCGCGAGTGTTTGCGAGTCCGCGATTTCGCGAGTGTTTGCGAGTCCGCGATTTCGCGAGTGTTCGCGAGTCCGTGATTTCGCGAGTGTTCGCGAGTCCGCGATTTCGCGAGTGTTTGCGAGTCCGCGATTTCGCGAGTGTTCGCGAGTCCGTGATTTCGCGAGTGTTCGCGAGTCCGCGATTTCGCGAGTGTTCGCGAGTCCGCGATGTCGCGAGTGTTTGCGAGTACGCGAGTCCGCGAATTCGCGAGTGTTTGCGAGTACGCGAGTCCGCGATTTCGCGAGTGTTCGCGAGTCCGTGATTTCGCGAGTGTTCGCGAGTCCGCGATTTCGCGAGTGTTCGCGAGTCCGCGATGTCGCGAGTGTTTGCGAGTACGCGAGTCCGCGATTTCGCGAGTGTTCGCGAGTCCGCGATTTCGCGATTTCGCGAGTGTTCGCGAGTCCGCGATTTCGCGAGTGGTTGCGAGTCCGCGATTTCGCGAGTGTTCGCGAGTCCGCGATGTCGCGAGTGTTTGCGAGTGTTCGCGAGTCCGCGATTTCGCGAGTGTTTGCGAGTACGCGAGTCCGCGATTTCGCGAGTGTTCTCGAGTCCGCGATTTCGCGAGTGTTCGCGAGACCGCGATTTCGCGGTTGTTCGCGAGTCCGCGATTTCGCGAGTGTTCGCGAGTGTTCGCGAGTCCGTGATTTCGCGAGTGTTTGCGAGTCCGCGATTTCGCGAGTGTTCGCGAGTCCGTGATTTCGCGAGTGTTCGCGAGTCCGCGATGTCGCGAGTGTTTGCGAGTCCGCGATTTCGCGAGTGTTTGCGAGTCCGCGATTTCGCGAGTGTTTGCGAGTCCGCGATTTCGCGAGTGTTCGCGAGTCCGTGATTTCGCGAGTGTTCGCGAGTCCGCGATTTCGCGAGTGTTTGCGAGTCCGCGATTTCGCGAGTGTTCGCGAGTCCGTGATTTCGCGAGTGTTCGCGAGTCCGCGATTTCGCGAGTGTTCGCGAGTCCGCGATGTCGCGAGTGTTTGCGAGTACGCGAGTCCGCGAATTCGCGAGTGTTCGCGAGTGTTTGCGAGTCCGCGATTTCGCGAGTGTTCGCGAGTCCGTGATTTCGCGAGTGTTCGCGAGTCCGCGATTTCGCGATTTCGCGAGTGTTCGCGAGTCCGCGATTTCGCGAGTGGTTGCGAGTCCGCGATTTCGCGAGTGTTCGCGAGTCCGCGATGTCGCGAGTGTTTGCGAGTGTTCGCGAGTCCGCGATTTCGCGAGTGTTTGCGAGTACGCGAGTCCGCGATTTCGCGAGTGTTCTCGAGTCCGCGATTTCGCGAGTGTTCGCGAGTCCGCGATTTCGCGAGTGTTTGCGAGTCCGCGATTTCGCGAGTGTTTGCGAGTCCGCGATTTCGCGAGTGTTTGCGAGTCCGCGATTTCGCGGGTGTTCGCGAGTCCGCGATTTAGCGAGTGTTTGCGAGTCCGCGAGTGTTCGCGAGTCCGCGATTTCGCGAGTGTTCGCGAGTCCGTGATTTCGCGAGTGTTCGCGAGTCCGCGATTTCGCGAGTGTTCGCGAGTCCGCGATGTCGCGAGTGTTTGCGAGTGTTTGCGAGTCCGCGATTTCGCGGGTGTTCGCGAGTCCGCGATTTCGCGGGTGTTCGCGAGTCCGCGATTTCGCGGTTGTTCGCGAGTCCGCGATTTCGCGAGTGTTTGCGAGTACGCGAGTCCGCGATTTCGCGAGTGTTTGCCAGTCCGCGATTTCGCGACTGTTTGCGAGTCCGCGATTTCGCGAGTGTTCGCGAGTCCGTGATTTCGCGAGTGTTCGCGAGTCCGCGATTTCGCGAGTGTTCGCGAGTCCGCGATGTCGCGAGTGTTTGCGAGGGTTCGCGAGTCCGCGATTTCGCGAGTGTTTGCGAGTACGCGAGTCCGCGATTTCGCGAGTGTTCGCGAGTCCGCGATTTCGCGAGTGGTTGCGAGTCCGCGATTTCGCGAGTGTTCGCGAGTCCGCGATGTCGCGAGTGTTTGCGAGTGTTTGCGAGTCCGCGATTTCGCGGGTGTTCGCGAGTCCGCGATTTCGCGAGTGTTTGCGAGTCCGCGATTTCGCGGGTGTTTGCGAGTCCGCGATTTCGCGAGTGTTTGCGAGTCCGCGATTTCGCGAGTGTTTGCGAGTCCGCGATTTCGCGAGTGTTCGCGAGTCCGTGATTTCGCGAGTGTTCACGAGTCCGCGATTTCGCGAGTGTTCGCGAGTCCGCGATGTCGCGAGTGTTTGCGAGTGTTCGCGAGTCCGCGATTTCGCGAGTGTTTGCGAGTACGCGAGTCCGCGATTTCGCGAGTGTTCGCGAGTCCGCGATGTCGCGAGTGTTTGCGAGTGTTCGCGAGTCCGCGATTTCGCGAGTGTTTGCGAGTACGCGAGTCCGCGATTTCGCGAGTGTTCTCGAGTCCGCGATTTCGCGAGTGTTCGCGAGTCCGCGATTTCGCGAGTGGTTGCGAGTCCGCGATTTCGCGAGTGTTTGCGAGTCCGCGATTTCGCGAGTGTTTGCGAGTCCGCGATTTCGCGGGTGTTCGCGAGTCCGCGATTTAGCGAGTGTTTGCGAGTCCGCGAGTGTTCGCGAGTCCGCGATTTCGCGAGTGTTCGCGAGTCCGCGATTTCGCGAGTGTTTGCGAGTCCGCGATTTCCCGAGTGTTCGCGAGTCCGCGATGTCGCGAGTGTTTGCGAGTCCGCGATTTCGCGGGTGTTCGCGAGTCCGCGATTTCGCGAGTGTTTGCGAGTACGCGAGTCCGCGATTTCGCGAGTGTTCGCGAGTCCGCGATTTCGCGAATGTGTTCGCGAGTCCGTGATTTCGCGAGCGTTCGCGAGTCCGCGATTTCGCGAGTGTTTGCGAGTCCGCGATTTCGCGAGTGTTCGCGACTCCGCGATTTCGCGGGTGTTCGCGAGTCCGCGATTTCGCGGTTGTTCCCGAGTCCGCCATTTCGCGAGTGATTGCGAGTACGCGAGTCCGCGATTTCGCGAGTGTTCGCGAGTCCGCGATTTCGCGGGTGTTCGCGAGTCCGCAATTTCGCGAGTGTTTGCGAGTCCGAGATTGTTCGCGAGTCCGCGATTTCGCGGGTGTTCGCGAGTCCGCGATTTCGCGAGTGTTTGCGAGTTCGCGAGTCCGAGATTTCGCGAGTGTTCGCGAGTCCGCGATATCGCGAGTGTTCGCGAGTCCGCGATTTCGCGAGTGATTGCGAGTACGCCATTTCGCGAGTGTTCGCGAGTCCGCCATTTCACGGGTGTTCGCGAGTCCGCGCGAGTCCGCGATTTCGCGGGTGTTCGCGAGTCCGCGATTTCGCGAGTGTTCGCGAGTCCCCGATTTCGCGAGTTTTCGCGAGTCCGCGATTTCGCGAGTGTTTGCGAGTCCGCGATTTCGCGGGTGTTCGCGAGTCCGCGATTTCGCGAGTGTTTACGAGTCCGCGATTTCGCGGGTGTTCGCGAGACCGCGATTTCGCGGTTGTTCGCGAGTCCGCGATTTCGCGAGTGTTCGCGAGTGTTCGCGAGTCCGTGATTTCGCGAGTGTTTGCGAGTCCGCGATTTCGCAAGTGTTCGCGAGTGCGCGATTTCGCGAGTGTTTGCGAGTCCGCGATTTCGCGGGTGTTCGCGAGTCCGCGATTTCGCGAGTGTTCGCGAGTCCGCGATTTCGCGAGTGTTTGCGAGTACGCGAGTCCGCGATTTCGCGAGTGTTCGCGAGTCCGCGATTTCGCGAATGTGTTCGCGAGTCCGTGATTTCGCGAGCGTTCGCGAGTCCGCGATTTCGCGAGTGTTTGCGAGTCCGCGATTTCGCGAGTGTTCGCGACTCCGCGATTTCGCGGGTGTTCGCGAGTCCGCGATTTCGCGGTTGTTCGCGAGTCCGCCATTTCGCGAGTGATTGCGAGTACGCGAGTCCGCGATTTCGCGAGTGTTCGCGAGTCCGCGATTTCGCGGGTGTTCGCGAGACCGCGATTTCGCGGTTGTTCGCGAGTCCGCGATTTCGCGAGTGTTCGCGAGTGTTCGCGAGTCCGTGATTTCGCGAGTGTTTGCGAGTCCGCGATTTCGCGAGTGTTCGCGAGTCCGTGATTTCGCGAGTGTTCGCGAGTCCGCGATGTCGCGAGTGTTTGCGAGTCCGCGATTTCGCGAGTGTTTGCGAGTCCGCGATTTCGCGAGTGTTTGCGAGTCCGCGATTTCGCGAGTGTTCGCGAGTCCGTGATTTCGCGAGTGTTCGCGAGTCCGCGATTTCGCGAGTGTTTGCGAGTCCGCGATTTCGCGAGTGTTCGCGAGTCCGTGATTTCGCGAGTGTTCGCGAGTCCGCGATTTCGCGAGTGTTCGCGAATCCGCGATGTCGCGAGTGTTTGCGAGTACGCGAGTCCGCGAATTCGCGAGTATTCGCGAGTGTTTGCGAGTCCGCGATTTCGCGAGTGTTCGCGAGTCCGTGATTTCGCGAGTGTTCGCGAGTCCGCGATTTCGCGAGTGTTCGCGAGTCCGCGATGTCGCGAGTGTTTGCGAGTACGCGAGTCCGCGATTTCGCGAGTGTTCGCGAGTCCGCGATTTCGCGATTTCGCGAGTGTTCGCGAGTCCGCGATTTCGCGAGTGGTTGCGAGTCCGCGATTTCGCGAGTGTTCGCGAGTCCGCGATGTCGCGAGTGTTCGCGAGTCCGCGATTTCGCGAGTGTTTGCGAGTACGCGAGTCCGCGATTTCGCGAGTGTTCTCGAGTCCGCGATTTCGCGAGTGTTCGCGAGTCCGCGATTTCGCGAGTGTTTGCGAGTCCGCGATTTCGCGAGTGTTTGCGAGTCCGCGATTTCGCGAGTGTTTGCGAGTCCGCGATTTCGCGGGTGTTCGCGAGTCCGCGATTTAGCGAGTGTTTGCGAGTCCGCGAGTGTTCGCGAGTCCGCGATTTCGCGAGTGTTTGCGAGTCCGCGATTTCGCGAGTGTTTGCGAGTCCGCGATTTCGCGAGTGTTCGCGAGTCCGCGATTTCGCGGGTGTTCGCAAGTCCGCGATTTCGCGAGTGTTTGCGAGTCCGCGATTTCGCGAGTGTTCGGGAGTCCGTGATTTCGCGAGTGTTCGCGAGTCCGCGATTTCGCGAGTGTTCGCGAGTCCGCGATGTCGCGAGTGTTTGCGAGTGTTTGCGAGTCCGCGATTTCGCGGGTGTTCGCGAGTCCGCGATTTCGCGAGTGTTTGCGAGTCCGCGATTTCGCGAGTGTTCGCGACTACGCGATTTCGCGAGTGTTCGCGAGTCCGCGATTTCGCGAGTGTTCGCGAGTCCGCGATTTCGCGAGTGTTTGCGGGTCCGCGATTTCGAAGGTGTTCGCGAGTCCGCGATTTCGCGAGTGTTTGCTAGTCCGCGATTTCGCGAGTGTTCGCGAGTCCGCGATTTCGCGACTGTTTGCGAGTCCGCGATTTCGCGAGTGTTCGCGAGTCCGTGATTTCGCGAGTGTTCGCGAGTCCGCGATTTCGCGAGTGTTCGCGAGTCCGCGATGTCGCGAGTGTTTGCGAGTGTTCGCGAGTCCGCGATTTCGCGAGTGTTTGCGAGTACGCGAGTCCGCGATTTCGCGAGTGTTCGCGAGTCCGCGATTTCGCGAGTGGTTGCGAGTCCGCGATTTCGCGAGTGTTCGCGAGTCCGCGATGTCGCGAGTGTTTGCGAGTGTTTGCGAGTCCGCGATTTCGCGGGTGTTCGCGAGTCCGCGATTTCGCGAGTGTTTGCGAGTCCGCGATTTCGCGGGTGTTTGCGAGTCCGCGATTTCGCGAGTGTTTGCGAGTCCGCGATTTCGCGAGTGTTTGCGAGTCCGCGATTTTTCGAGTGTTCGCGAGTCCGTGATTTCGCGAGTGTTCACGAGTCCGCGATTTCGCGAGTGTTCGCGAGTCCGCGATGTCGCGAGTGTTTGCGAGTGTTCGCGAGTCCGCGATTTCGCGAGTGTTTGCGAGTACGCGAGTCCGCGATTTCGCGAGTGTTCTCGAGTCCGCGATTTCGCGAGTGTTCGCGAGTCCGCGATTTCGCGAGTGGTTGCGAGTCCGCGATTTCGCGAGTGTTTGCGAGTCCGCGATTTCGCGAGTGTTTGCGAGTCCGCGATTTCGCGGGTGTTCGCGAGTCCGCGATTTAGCGAGTGTTTGCGAGTCCGCGAGTGTTCGCGAGTCCGCGATTTCGCGAGTGTTTGCGAGTCCGCGATTTCGCGAGTGTTTGCGAGTCCGCGATTTCCCGAGTGTTCGCGAGTCCGCGATTTCGCGGGTGTTCGCGAGTCCGCGATTTCGCGAGTGTTTGCGAGTCCGCGATTTCGCGAGTGTTCGCGAGTCCGTGATTTCGCGAGTGTTCGCGAGTCCGCGATTTCGCGAGTGTTCGCGAGTCCGCGATTTCGCGAGTGTTTGCGAGTCCGCGATTTCGCGGGTGTTCGCGAGTCCGCGATTTCGCGAGTGTTTGCGAGTCCGCGATTTCGCAAGTGTTCGCGAGTGCGCGATTTCGCGAGTGTTTGCGAGTCCGCGATTTCGCGGGTGTTCGCGAGTCCGCGATTTCGCGAGTTTTCGCGAGTCCGCGATTTCGCGAGTGTTTGCGAGTACGCGAGTCCGCGATTTCGCGAGTGTTCGCGAGTCCGCGATTTCGCGAATGTGTTCGCGAGTCCGTGATTTCGCGAGCGTTCGCGAGTCCGCGATTTCGCGAGTGTTTGCGATTCCGCGATTTCGCGAGTGTTCGCGACTCCGCGATTTCGCGGGTGTTCGCGAGTCCGCGATTTCGCGGTTGTTCGCGAGTCCGCCATTTCGCGAGTGATTGCGAGTACGCGAGTCCGCGATTTCGCGAGTGTTCGCGAGTCCGCGATTTCGCGGGTGTTCGCGAGTCCGCAATTTCGCGAGTGTTTGCGAGTCCGAGATTGTTCGCGAGTCCGCGATTTCGCGGGTGTTCGCGAGTCCGCGATTTCGCGAGTGTTTGCGAGTACGCGAGTCCGCGATTTCGCGAGTGTTCGCGAGTCCGCGATTTCGCGATTTCGCGAGTGTTCGCGAGTCCGCGATTTCGCGAGTGGTTGCGAGTCCGCGATTTCGCGAGTGTTCGCGAGTCCGCGATGTCGCGAGTGTTTGCGAGTGTTCGCGAGTCCGCGATTTCGCGAGTGTTTGCGAGTACGCGAGTCCGCGATTTCGCGAGTGTTTGCGAGTCCGCGATTTCGCGAGTGTTTGCGAGTCCGCGATTTCGCGAGTGTTCGCGAGTCCGCGATTTCGCGGGTGTTCGCGAGTCCGCGATTTCGCGAGTGTTTGCGAGTCCGCGATTTCGCGAGTGTTCGCGAGTCCGTGATTTCGCGAGTGTTCGCGAGTCCGCGATTTCGCGAGTGTTCGCGAGTCCGCGATGTCGCGAGTGTTTGCGAGTGTTTGCGAGTCCGCGATTTCGCGGGTGTTCGCGAGTCCGCGATTTCGCGGGTGTTCGCGAGTCCGCGATTTCGCGAGTGTTTGCGAGTCCGCGATTTCGCGAGTGTTCGCGACTACGCGATTTCGCGAGTGTTCGCGAGTCCGCGATTTCGCGAGTGTTCGCGAGTCCGCGATTTCGCGAGTGTTTGCGGGTCCGCGATTTCGAAGGTGTTCGCGAGTCCGCGATTTCGCGAGTGTTTGCTAGTCCGCGATTTCGCGAGTGTTCGCGAGTCCGCGATTTCGCGACTGTTTGCGAGTCCGCGATTTCGCGAGTGTTCGCGAGTCCGTGATTTCGCGAGTGTTCGCGAGTCCGCGATTTCGCGAGTGTTCGCGAGTCCGCGATGTCGCGAGTGTTTGCGAGTGTTCGCGAGTCCGCGATTTCGCGAGTGTTTGCGAGTACGCGAGTCCGCGATTTCGCGAGTGTTCGCGAGTCCGCGATTTCGCGAGTGGTTGCGAGTCCGCGATTTCGCGAGTGTTTGCGAGTCCGCGATTTCGCGAGTGTTTGCGAGTCCGCGATTTCGCGAGTGTTCGCGAGTCCGTGATTTCGCGAGTGTTCACGAGTCCGCGATTTCGCGAGTGTTCGCGAGTCCGCGATGTCGCGAGTGTTTGCGAGTGTTCGCGAGTCCGCGATTTCGCGAGTGTTTGCGAGTACGCGAGTCCGCGATTTCGCGAGTGTTCTCGAGTCCGCGATTTCGCGAGTGTTCGCGAGTCCGCGATTTCGCGAGTGGTTGCGAGTCCGCGATTTCGCGAGTGTTTGCGAGTCCGCGATTTCGCGAGTGTTTGCGAGTCCGCGATTTCGCGGGTGTTCGCGAGTCCGCGATTTAGCGAGTGTTTGCGAGTCCGCGAGTGTTCGCGAGTCCGCGATTTCGCGAGTGTTTGCGAGTCCGCGATTTCGCGAGTGTTTGCGAGTCCGCGATTTCCCGAGTGTTCGCGAGTCCGCGATTTCGCGGGTGTTCGCGAGTCCGCGATTTCGCGAGTGTTCGCGAGTCCGCGCGAGTCCGCGATTTCGCGGGTGTTCGCGAGTCCGCGATTTCGCGAGTGTTCGCGAGTCCGCGATTTCGCGAGTTTTCGCGAGTCCGCGATTTCGCGAGTGTTTGCGAGTCCGCGATTTCGCGGGTGTTCGCGAGTCCGCGATTTCGCGAGTGTTTACGAGTCCGCGATTTCGCGGGTGTTCGCGAGTCCGCGATTTCGCGGTTGTTCGCGAGTCCGCGATTTCGCGAGTGTTCGCGAGTGTTCGCGAGTCCGTGATTTCGCGAGTGTTCGCGAGTCCGCGATTTCGCGAGTGTTCGCGAGTCCGCGATGTCGCGAGTGTTTGCGAGTGTTTGCGAGTCCGCGATTTCGCGGGTGTTCGCGAGTCCGCGATTTCGCGGTTGTTCGCGAGTCCGCGATTTCGCGAGTGTTTGCGAGTACGCGAGTCCGCGATTTCGCGAGTGTTTGCGAGTCCGCGATTTCGCGACTGTTTGCGAGTCCGCGATTTCGCGAGTGTTCGCGAGTCCGTGATTTCGCGAGTGTTCGCGAGTCCGCGATTTCGCGAGTGTTCGCGAGTCCGCGATGTCGCGAGTGTTTGCGAGTGTTCGCGAGTCCGCGATTTCGCGAGTGTTTGCGAGTACGCGAGTCCGCGATTTCGCGAGTGTTCGCGAGTCCGCGATTTCGCGAGTGGTTGCGAGTCCGCGATTTCGCGAGTGTTCGCGAGTCCGCGATGTCGCGAGTGTTTGCGAGTGTTTGCGAGTCCGCGATTTCCCGAGTGTTCGCGAGTCCGCGATTTCGCGGGTGTTCGCGAGTCCGCGATTTCGCGAGTGTTCGCGAGTCCGCGCGAGTCCGCGATTTCGCGGGTGTTCGCGAGTCCGCGATTTCGCGAGTGTTCGCGAGTCCGCGATTTCGCGAGTGTTCGCGAGTGTTCGCGAGTCCGTGATTTCGCGAGTGTTCGCGAGTCCGCGATTTCGCGAGTGTTCGCGAGTCCGCGATGTCGCGAGTGTTTGCGAGTGTTTGCGAGTCCGCGATTTCGCGGGTGTTCGCGAGTCCGCGATTTCGCGGTTGTTCGCGAGTCCGCGATTTCGCGAGTGTTTGCGAGTACGCGAGCCCGCGATTTCGCGAGTGTTTGCGAGTCCGCGATTTCGCGACTGTTTGCGAGTCCGCGATTTCGCGAGTGTTCGCGAGTCCGTGATTTCGCGAGTGTTCGCGAGTCCGCGATTTCGCGAGTGTTCGCGAGTCCGCGATGTCGCGAGTGTTTGCGAGTGTTCGCGAGTCCGTGATTTCGCGAGTGTTCGCGAGTCCGCGATTTCGCGAGTGTTTGCGAGTCCGCGATTTCGCGAGTGTTCGCGACTACGCGATTTCGCGAGTGTTCGCGAGTCCGCGATTTCGCGAGTGTTCGCGAGTCCGCGATTTCGCGAGTGTTTGCGGGTCCGCGATTTCGAAGGTGTTCGCGAGTCCGCGATTTCGCGAGTGTTTGCTAGTCCGCGATTTCGCGAGTGTTCGCGAGTCCGCGATTTCGCGACTGTTTGCGAGTCCGCGATTTTGCGAGTGTTCGCGAGTCCGTGATTTCGCGAGTGTTCGCGAGTCCGCGATTTCGCGAGTGTTCGCGAGTCCGCGATGTCGCGAGTGTTTGCGAGTGTTCGCGAGTCCGCGATTTCGCGAGTGTTTGCGAGTACGCGAGTCCGCGATTTCGCGAGTGTTCGCGAGTCCGCGATTTCGCGAGTGGTTGCGAGTCCGCGATTTCGCGAGTGTTCGCGAGTCCGCGATGTCGCGAGTGTTTGCGAGTGTTTGCGAGTCCGCGATTTCGCGGGTGTTCGCGAGTCCGCGATTTCGCGAGTGTTTGCGAGTCCGCGATTTCGCGGGTGTTTGCGAGTCCGCGATTTCGCGAGTGTTTGCGAGTCCGCGATTTCGCGAGTGTTTGCGAGTCCGCGATTTCGCGAGTGTTCGCGAGTCCGTGATTTCGCGAGTGTTCACGAGTCCGCGATTTCGCGAGTGTTCGCGAGTCCGCGATGTCGCGAGTGTTTGCGAGTGTTCGCGAGTCCGCGATTTCGCGAGTGTTTGCGAGTACGCGAGTCCGCGATTTCGCGAGTGTTCTCGAGTCCGCGATTTCGCGAGTGTTCGCGAGTCCGCGATTTCGCGAGTGGTTGCGAGTCCGCGATTTCGCGAGTGTTTGCGAGTCCGCGATTTCGCGAGTGTTTGCGAGTCCGCGATTTCGCGGGTGTTCGCGAGTCCGCGATTTAGCGAGTGTTTGCGAGTCCGCGAGTGTTCGCGAGTCCGCGATTTCGCGAGTGTTTGCGAGTCCGCGATTTCGCGAGTGTTTGCGAGTCCGCGATTTCCCGAGTGTTCGCGAGTCCGCGATTTCGCGGGTGTTCGCGAGTCCGCGATTTCGCGAGTGTTCGCGAGTCCGCGCGAGTCCGCGATTTCGCGGGTGTTCGCGAGTCCGCGATTTCGCGAGTGTTCGCGAGTCCGCGATTTCGCGAGTTTTCGCGAGTCCGCGATTTCGCGAGTGTTTGCGAGTCCGCGATTTCGCGGGTGTTCGCGAGTCCGCGATTTCGCGAGTGTTAACGAGTCCGCGATTTCGCGGGTGTTCGCGAGTCCGCGATTTCGCGGTTGTTCGCGAGTCCGCGATTTCGCGAGTGTTCGCGAGTGTTCGCGAGTCCGTGATTTCGCGAGTGTTCGCGAGTGCGCGATTTCGCGAGTGTTCGCGAGTCCGCGATGTCGCGAGTGTTTGCGAGTGTTTGCGAGTCCGCGATTTCGCGGGTGTTCGCGAGTCCGCGATTTCGCGGTTGTTCGCGAGTCCGCGATTTCGCGAGTGTTTGCGAGTACGCGAGTCCGCGATTTCGCGAGTGTTTGCGAGTCCGCGATTTCACGACTGTTTGCGAGTCCGCGATTTCGCGAGTGTTCGCGAGTCCGTGATTTCGCGAGTGTTCGCGAGTCCGCGATTTCGCGAGTGTTCGCGAGTCCGCGATGTCGCGAGTGTTTGCGAGTGTTCGCGAGTGTTTGCGAGTACGCGAGTCCGCGATTTCGCGAGTGTTCGCGAGTCCGCGATTTCGCGAGTGGTTGCGAGTCCGCGATTTCGCGAGTGTTCGCGAGTCCGCGATGTCGCGAGTGTTTGCGAGTGTTTGCGAGTCCGCGATTTCCCGAGTGTTCGCGAGTCCGCGATTTCGCGGGTGTTCGCGAGTCCGCGATTTCGCGGGTGTTCGCGAGTCCGCGATTTCGCGAGTGTTCGCGAGTCCGCGCGAGTCCGCGATTTCGCGGGTGTTCGCGAGTCCGCGATTTCGCGAGTGTTCGCGAGTCCGCGATTTCGCGAGTTTTCGCGAGTCCGCGATTTCGCGAGTGTTTGCGAGTCCGCGATTTCGCGGGTGTTCGTGAGTCCGCGATTTCGCGAGTGTTTACGAGTCCGCGATTTCGCGGGTGTTCGCGAGTCCGCGATTTCGCGAGTGTTCGCGAGTCCGCGATTTCGCGAGTGTTCGCGAGTGTTCGCGAGTCCGTGATTTCGCGAGTGTTCGCGAGTCCGCGATTTCGCGAGTGTTCGCGAGTCCGCGATGTCGCGAGTGTTTGCGAGTGTTTGCGAGTCCGCGATTTCGCGGGTGTTCGCGAGTCCGCGATTTCGCGGTTGTTCGCGAGTCCGCGATTTCGCGAGTGTTTGCGAGTACGCGAGTCCGCGATTTCGCGAGTGTTTGCGAGTCCGCGATTTCGCGACTGTTTGCGAGTCCGCGATTTCGCGAGTGTTCGCGAGTCCGTGATTTCGCGAGTGTTCGCGAGTCCGCGATTTCGCGAGTGTTCGCGAGTCCGCGATGTCGCGAGTGTTTGCGAGTGTTCGCGAGTCCGCGATTTCGCGAGTGTTTGCGAGTACGCGAGTCCGCGATTTCGCGAGTGTTCGCGAGTCCGCGATTTCGCGAGTGGTTGCGAGTCCGCGATTTCGCGAGTGTTCGCGAGTCCGCGATGTCGCGAGTGTTTGCGAGTGTTTGCGAGTCCGCGATTTCGCGGGTGTTCGCGAGTCCGCGATTTCGCGAGTGTTTGCGAGTCCGCGATTTCGCGGGTGTTTGCGAGTCCGCGATTTCGCGAGTGTTTGCGAGTCCGCGATTTCGCGAGTGTTTGCGAGTCCGCGATTTCGCGAGTGTTCGCGAGTCCGTGATTTCGCGAGTGTTCACGAGTCCGCGATTTCGCGAGTGTTCGCGAGTCCGCGATGTCGCGAGTGTTTGCGAGTGTTCGCGAGTCCGCGATTTCGCGAGTGTTTGCGAGTACGCGAGTCCGCGATTTCGCGAGTGTTCTCGAGTCCGCGATTTCGCGAGTGTTCGCGAGTCCGCGATTTCGCGAGTGGTTGCGAGTCCGCGATTTCGCGAGTGTTTGCGAGTCCGCGATTTCGCGAGTGTTTGCGAGTCCGCGATTTCGCGGGTGTTCGCGAGTCCGCGATTTAGCGAGTGTTTGCGAGTCCGCGAGTGTTCGCGAGTCCGCGATTTCGCGAGTGTTTGCGAGTCCGCGATTTCGCGAGTGTTTGCGAGTCCGCGATTTCCCGAGTGTTCGCGAGTCCGCGATTTAGCGAGTGTTTGCGAGTCCGCGAGTGTTCGCGAGTCCGCGATTTCGCGAGTGTTTGCGAGTCCGCGATTTCGCGAGTGTTTGCGAGTCCGCGATTTCCCGAGTGTTTGCGAGTCCGCGATTTCGCGAGTGTTCGCGAGTCCGTGATTTCGCGAGTGTTCACGAGTCCGCGATTTCGCGAGTGTTCGCGAGTCCGCGATTTCGCGGGTGTTCGCGAGTCCGCGATTTCGCGAGTGTTCGCGAGTCCGCGATTTCGCGAGTGGTTGCGAGTCCGCGATTTCGCGAGTGTTCGCGAGTCCGCGATGTCGCGAGTGTTTGCGAGTGTTTGCGAGTCCGCGATTTCGCGGGTGTTCGCGAGTCCGCGATTTCGCGAGTGTTTGCGAGTCCGCGATTTCGCGGGTGTTTGCGAGTCCGCGATTTCGCGAGTGTTTGCGAGTCCGCGATTTCGCGAGTGTTTGCGAGTCCGCGAGTGTTCGCGAGTCCGCGATTTCGCGAGTGTTTGCGAGTCCGCGATTTCGCGAGTGTTTGCGAGTCCGCGATTTCCCGAGTGTTCGCGAGTCCGCGATTTCGCGGGTGTTCGCGAGTCCGCGATTTCGCGAGTGTTCGCGAGTCCGCGCGAGTCCGCGATTTCGCGGGTGTTCGCGAGTCCGCGATTTCGCGAGTGTTCGCGAGTCCGCGATTTCGCGAGTTTTCGCGAGTCCGCGATTTCGCGAGTGTTTGCGAGTCCGCGATTTCGCGGGTGTTCGCGAGTCCGCGATTTCGCGAGTGTTAACGAGTCCGCGATTTCGCGGGTGTTCGCGAGTCCGCGATTTCGCGGTTGTTCGCGAGTCCGCGATTTCGCGAGTGTTCGCGAGTGTTCGCGAGTCCGTGATTTCGCGAGTGTTCGCGAGTGCGCGATTTCGCGAGTGTTCGCGAGTCCGCGATGTCGCGAGTGTTTGCGAGTGTTTGCGAGTCCGCGATTTCGCGGGTGTTCGCGAGTCCGCGATTTCGCGGTTGTTCGCGAGTCCGCGATTTCGCGAGTGTTTGCGAGTACGCGAGTCCGCGATTTCGCGAGTGTTTGCGAGTCCGCGATTTCACGACTGTTTGCGAGTCCGCGATTTCGCGAGTGTTCGCGAGTCCGTGATTTCGCGAGTGTTCGCGAGTCCGCGATTTCGCGAGTGTTCGCGAGTCCGCGATGTCGCGAGTGTTTGCGAGTGTTCGCGAGTGTTTGCGAGTACGCGAGTCCGCGATTTCGCGAGTGTTCGCGAGTCCGCGATTTCGCGAGTGGTTGCGAGTCCGCGATTTCGCGAGTGTTCGCGAGTCCGCGATGTCGCGAGTGTTTGCGAGTGTTTGCGAGTCCGCGATTTCCCGAGTGTTCGCGAGTCCGCGATTTCGCGGGTGTTCGCGAGTCCGCGATTTCGCGGGTGTTCGCGAGTCCGCGATTTCGCGAGTGTTCGCGAGTCCGCGCGAGTCCGCGATTTCGCGGGTGTTCGCGAGTCCGCGATTTCGCGAGTGTTCGCGAGTCCGCGATTTCGCGAGTTTTCGCGAGTCCGCGATTTCGCGAGTGTTTGCGAGTCCGCGATTTCGCGGGTGTTCGTGAGTCCGCGATTTCGCGAGTGTTTACGAGTCCGCGATTTCGCGGGTGTTCGCGAGTCCGCGATTTCGCGAGTGTTCGCGAGTCCGCGATTTCGCGAGTGTTCGCGAGTGTTCGCGAGTCCGTGATTTCGCGAGTGTTCGCGAGTCCGCGATTTCGCGAGTGTTCGCGAGTCCGCGATGTCGCGAGTGTTTGCGAGTGTTTGCGAGTCCGCGATTTCGCGGGTGTTCGCGAGTCCGCGATTTCGCGGTTGTTCGCGAGTCCGCGATTTCGCGAGTGTTTGCGAGTACGCGAGTCCGCGATTTCGCGAGTGTTTGCGAGTCCGCGATTTCGCGACTGTTTGCGAGTCCGCGATTTCGCGAGTGTTCGCGAGTCCGTGATTTCGCGAGTGTTCGCGAGTCCGCGATTTCGCGAGTGTTCGCGAGTCCGCGATGTCGCGAGTGTTTGCGAGTGTTCGCGAGTCCGCGATTTCGCGAGTGTTTGCGAGTACGCGAGTCCGCGATTTCGCGAGTGTTCGCGAGTCCGCGATTTCGCGAGTGGTTGCGAGTCCGCGATTTCGCGAGTGTTCGCGAGTCCGCGATGTCGCGAGTGTTTGCGAGTGTTTGCGAGTCCGCGATTTCGCGGGTGTTCGCGAGTCCGCGATTTCGCGAGTGTTTGCGAGTCCGCGATTTCGCGGGTGTTTGCGAGTCCGCGATTTCGCGAGTGTTTGCGAGTCCGCGATTTCGCGAGTGTTTGCGAGTCCGCGATTTCGCGAGTGTTCGCGAGTCCGTGATTTCGCGAGTGTTCACGAGTCCGCGATTTCGCGAGTGTTCGCGAGTCCGCGATGTCGCGAGTGTTTGCGAGTGTTCGCGAGTCCGCGATTTCGCGAGTGTTTGCGAGTACGCGAGTCCGCGATTTCGCGAGTGTTCTCGAGTCCGCGATTTCGCGAGTGTTCGCGAGTCCGCGATTTCGCGAGTGGTTGCGAGTCCGCGATTTCGCGAGTGTTTGCGAGTCCGCGATTTCGCGAGTGTTTGCGAGTCCGCGATTTCGCGGGTGTTCGCGAGTCCGCGATTTAGCGAGTGTTTGCGAGTCCGCGAGTGTTCGCGAGTCCGCGATTTCGCGAGTGTTTGCGAGTCCGCGATTTCGCGAGTGTTTGCGAGTCCGCGATTTCCCGAGTGTTCGCGAGTCCGCGATTTAGCGAGTGTTTGCGAGTCCGCGAGTGTTCGCGAGTCCGCGATTTCGCGAGTGTTTGCGAGTCCGCGATTTCGCGAGTGTTTGCGAGTCCGCGATTTCCCGAGTGTTTGCGAGTCCGCGATTTCGCGAGTGTTCGCGAGTCCGTGATTTCGCGAGTGTTCACGAGTCCGCGATTTCGCGAGTGTTCGCGAGTCCGCGATTTCGCGGGTGTTCGCGAGTCCGCGATTTCGCGAGTGTTCGCGAGTCCGCGATTTCGCGAGTGGTTGCGAGTCCGCGATTTCGCGAGTGTTCGCGAGTCCGCGATGTCGCGAGTGTTTGCGAGTGTTTGCGAGTCCGCGATTTCGCGGGTGTTCGCGAGTCCGCGATTTCGCGAGTGTTTGCGAGTCCGCGATTTCGCGGGTGTTTGCGAGTCCGCGATTTCGCGAGTGTTTGCGAGTCCGCGATTTCGCGAGTGTTTGCGAGTCCGCGATTTCGCGAGTGTTCGCGAGTCCGTGATTTCGCGAGTGTTCACGAGTCCGCGATTTCGCGAGTGTTCGCGAGTCCGCGATGTCGCGAGTGTTTGCGAGTGTTCGCGAGTCCGCGATTTCGCGAGTGTTTGCGAGTACGCGAGTCCGCGATTTCGCGAGTGTTCTCGAGTCCGCGATTTCGCGAGTGTTCGCGAGTCCGCGATTTCGCGAGTGGTTGCGAGTCCGCGATTTCGCGAGTGTTTGCGAGTCCGCGATTTCGCGAGTGTTTGCGAGTCCGCGATTTCGCGGGTGTTCGCGAGTCCGCGATTTAGCGAGTGTTTGCGAGTCCGCGAGTGTTCGCGAGTCCGCGATTTCGCGAGTGTTTGCGAGTCCGCGATTTCGCGAGTGTTTGCGAGTCCGCGATTTCCCGAGTGTTCGCGAGTCCGCGATTTAGCGAGTGTTTGCGAGTCCGCGAGTGTTCGCGAGTCCGCGATTTCGCGAGTGTTTGCGAGTCCGCGATTTCGCGAGTGTTTGCGAGTCCGCGATTTCCCGAGTGTTCGCGAGTCCGCGATTTCGCGGGTGTTCGCGAGTCCGCGATTTCGCGGGTGTTCGCGAGTCCGCGATTTCGCGAGTGTTTGCGAGTCCGCGATTTCGCAAGTGTTCGCGAGTGCGCGATTTCGCGAGTGTTTGCGAGTCCGCGATTTCGCGGGTGTTCGCGAGTCCGCGATTTCGCGAGTGTTCGCGAGTCCGCGATTTCGCGAGTGTTTGCGAGTACGCGAGTCCGCGATTTCGCGAGTGTTCGCGAGTCCGTGATTTCGCGAGCGTTCGCGAGTCCGCGATTTCGCGAGTGTTTGCGAGTCCGCGATTTCGCGAGTGTTCGCGACTCCGCGATTTCGCGGGTGTTCGCGAGTCCGCGATTTCGCGGTTGTTCGCGAGTCCGCCATTTCGCGAGTGATTGCGAGTACGCGAGTCCGCGATTTCGCGAGTGTTCGCGAGTCCGCGATTTCGCGGGTGTTCGCGAGTCCGCAATTTCGCGAGTGTTTGCGAGTCCGAGATTGTTCGCGAGTCCGCGATTTCGCGGGTGTTCGCGAGTCCGCGATTTCGCGAGTGTTTGCGAGTTCGCGAGTCCGAGATTTCGCGAGTGTTCGCGAGTCCGCGATATCGCGAGTGTTCGCGAGTCCGCGATTTCGCGAGTGATTGCGAGTACGCCATTTCGCGAGTGTTCGCGAGTCCGCCATTTCACGGGTGTTCGCGAGTCCGCGCGAGTCCGCGATTTCGCGGGTGTTCGCGAGTCCGCGATTTCGCGAGTGTTCGCGAGTCCCCGATTTCGCGAGTTTTCGCGAGTCCGCGATTTCGCGAGTGTTTGCGAGTCCGCGATTTCGCGGGTGTTCGCGAGTCCGCGATTTCGCGAGTGTTTACGAGTCCGCGATTTCGCGGGTGTTCGCGAGACCGCGATTTCGCGGTTGTTCGCGAGTCCGCGATTTCGCGAGTGTTCGCGAGTGTTCGCGAGTCCGTGATTTCGCGAGTGTTTGCGAGTCCGCGATTTCGCGAGTGTTCGCGAGTCCGTGATTTCGCGAGTGTTCGCGAGTCCGCGATGTCGCGAGTGTTTGCGAGTCCGCGATTTCGCGAGTGTTTGCGAGTCCGCGATTTCGCGAGTGTTTGCGAGTCCGCGATTTCGCGAGTGTTCGCGAGTCCGTGATTTCGCGAGTGTTCGCGAGTCCGCGATTTCGCGAGTGTTTGCGAGTCCGCGATTTCGCGAGTGTTCGCGAGTCCGTGATTTCGCGAGTGTTCGCGAGTCCGCGATTTCGCGAGTGTTCGCGAGTCCGCGATGTCGCGAGTGTTTGCGAGTACGCGAGTCCGCGAATTCGCGAGTGTTCGCGAGTGTTTGCGAGTCCGCGATTTCGCGAGTGTTCGCGAGTCCGTGATTTCGCGAGTGTTCGCGAGTCCGCGATTTCGCGAGTGTTCGCGAGTCCGCGATGTCGCGAGTGTTTCCGAGTACGCGAGTCCGCGATTTCGCGAGTGTTCGCGAGTCCGCGATTTCGCGATTTCGCGAGTGTTCGCGAGTCCGCGATTTCGCGAGTGGTTGCGAGTCCGCGATTTCGCGAGTGTTCGCGAGTCCGCGATGTCGCGAGTGTTTGCGAGTGTTCGCGAGTCCGCGATTTCGCGAGTGTTTGCGAGTACGCGAGTCCGCGATTTCGCGAGTGTTCTCGAGTCCGCGATTTCGCGAGTGTTCGCGAGTCCGCGATTTCGCGAGTGTTTGCGAGTCCGCGATTTCGCGAGTGTTTGCGAGTCCGCGATTTCGCGAGTGTTTGCGAGTCCGCGATTTCGCGGGTGTTCGCGAGTCCGCGATTTAGCGAGTGTTTGCGAGTCCGCGAGTGTTCGCGAGTCCGCGATTTCGCGAGTGTTTGCGAGTCCGCGATTTCGCGAGTGTTTGCGAGTCCGCGATTTCGCGAGTGTTCGCGAGTCCGCGATTTCGCGGGTGTTCGCGAGTCCGCGATTTCGCGAGTGTTTGCGAGTCCGCGATTTCGCGAGTGTTCGCGAGTCCGTGATTTCGCGAGTGTTCGCGAGTCCGCGATTTCGCGAGTGTTCGCGAGTCCGCGATGTCGCGAGTGTTTGCGAGTGTTTGCGAGTCCGCGATTTCGCGGGTGTTCGCGAGTCCGCGATTTCGCGGGTGTTCGCGAGTCCGCGATTTCGCGAGTGTTTGCGAGTCCGCGATTTCGCGAGTGTTCGCGACTACGCGATTTCGCGAGTGTTCGCGAGTCCGCGATTTCGCGAGTGTTCGCGAGTCCGCGATTTCGCGAGTGTTTGCGGGTCCGCGATTTCGAAGGTGTTCGCGAGTCCGCGATTTCGCGAGTGTTTGCTAGTCCGCGATTTCACGAGTGTTCGCGAGTCCGCGATTTCGCGACTGTTTGCGATTCCGCGATTTCGCGAGTGTTCGCGAGTCCGTGATTTCGCGAGTGTTCGCGAGTCCGCGATTTCGCGAGTGTTCGCGAGTCCGCGATGTCGCGAGTGTTTGCGAGTGTTCGCGAGTCCGCGATTTCGCGAGTGTTTGCGAGTACGCGAGTCCGCGATTTCGCGAGTGTTCGCGAGTCCGCGATTTCGCGAGTGGTTGCGAGTCCGCGATTTCGCGAGTGTTCGCGAGTCCGCGATGTCGCGAGTGTTTGCGAGTGTTTGCGAGTCCGCGATTTCGCGGGTGTTCGCGAGTCCGCGATTTCGCGAGTGTTTGCGAGTCCGCGATTTCGCGGGTGTTTGCGAGTCCGCGATTTCGCGAGTGTTTGCGAGTCCGCGATTTCGCGAGTGTTTGCGAGTCCGCGATTTCGCGAGTGTTCGCGAGTCCGCGATGTCGCGAGTGTTTGCGAGTGTTCGCGAGTCCGCGATTTCGCGAGTGTTTGCGAGTACGCGAGTCCGCGATTTCGCGAGTGTTCTCGAGTCCGCGATTTCGCGAGTGTTCGCGAGTCCGCGATTTCGCGAGTGGTTGCGAGTCCGCGATTTCGCGAGTGTTTGCGAGTCCGCGATTTCGCGAGTGTTTGCGAGTCCGCGATTTCGCGGGTGTTCGCGAGTCCGCGATTTAGCGAGTGTTTGCGAGTCCGCGAGTGTTCGCGAGTCCGCGATTTCGCGAGTGTTTGCGAGTCCGCGATTTCGCGAGTGTTTGCGAGTCCGCGATTTCCCGAGTGTTCGCGAGTCCGCGATTTCGCGGGTGTTCGCGAGTCCGCGATTTCGCGAGTGTTTGCGAGTCCGCGATTTCGCGAGTGTTCGCGAGTCCGTGATTTCGCGAGTGTTCGCGAGTCCGCGATTTCGCGAGTGTTCGCGAGTCCGCGATTTCGCGAGTGTTTGCGAGTCCGCGATTTCGCGGGTGTTCGCGAGTCCGCGATTTCGCGAGTGTTTGCGAGTCCGCGATTTCGCAAGTGTTCGCGAGTGCGCGATTTCGCGAGTGTTTGCGAGTCCGCGATTTCGCGGGTGTTCGCGAGTCCGCGATTTCGCGAGTTTTCGCGAGTCCGCGATTTCGCGAGTGTTTGCGAGTACGCGAGTCCGCGATTTCGCGAGTGTTCGCGAGTCCGCGATTTCGCGAATGTGTTCGCGAGTCCGTGATTTCGCGAGCGTTCGCGAGTCCGCGATTTCGCGAGTGTTTGCGATTCCGCGATTTCGCGAGTGTTCGCGACTCCGCGATTTCGCGAGTGTTCGCGAGTCCGCGATTTCGCGGGTGTTCGCGAGTCCGCGATTTCGCGAGTGTTTGCGAGTCCGAGATTGTTCGCGAGTCCGCGATTTCGCGGGTGTTCGCGAGTCCGCGATTTCGCGAGTGTTTGCGAGTTCGCGAGTCCGAGATTTCGCGAGTGTTCGCGAGTCCGCGATATCGCGAGTGTTCGCGAGTCCGCGATTTCGCGAGTGATTGCGAGTACGCCATTTCGCGAGTGTTCGCGAGTCCGCCATTTCACGGGTGTTCGCGAGTCCGCGCGAGTCCGCGATTTCGCGGGTGTTCGCGAGTCCGCGATTTCGCGAGTGTTTACGAGTCCGCGATTTCGCGGGTGTTCGCGAGACCGCGATTTCGCGGTTGTTCGCGAGTCCGCGATTTCGCGAGTGTTCGCGAGTGTTCGCGAGTCCGTGATTTCGCGAGTGTTTGCGAGTCCGCGATTTCGCGAGTGTTCGCGAGTCCGTGATTTCGCGAGTGTTCGCGAGTCCGCGATTTCGCGAGTGTTTGCGGGTCCGCGATTTCGAAGGTGTTCGCGAGTCCGCGATTTCGCGAGTGTTTGCTAGTCCGCGATTTCGCGAGTGTTCGCGAGTCCGCGATTTCGCGACTGTTTGCGAGTCCGCGATTTCGCGAGTGTTCGCGAGTCCGTGATTTCGCGAGTGTTCGCGAGTCCGCGATTTCGCGGGTGTTCGCGAGTCCGCGATTTCGCGAGTCCGCGATTTCGCGAGTGTTCGCGAGTCCGCGATTTCGCGAGTGTTTGCTAGTCCGCGATTTCGCGAGTGTTCGCGAGTCCGCGATTTCGCGAGTCCGCGATTTCGCGGGTGTTTGCGAGTCCGCGATTTCGCGAGTGTTTGCGAGTTCGCGAGTCCGAGATTTCGCGAGTGTTCGCGAGTCCGCGATTTCGCGAGTGATTGCGAGTACGCCATTTCGCGAGTGTTCGCGAGTCCGCCATTTCACGGGTGTTCGCGAGTCCGCGCGAGTCCGCGATTTCGCGGGTGTTCGCGAGTCCGCGATTTCGCGAGTGTTCGCGAGTCCCCGATTTCGCGAGTTTTCGCGAGTCCGCGATTTCGCGAGTGTTTGCGAGTCCGCGATTTCGCGGGTGTTCGCGAGTCCGCGATTTCGCGAGTGTTTACGAGTCCGCGATTTCGCGGGTGTTCGCGAGACCGCGATTTCGCGGTTGTTCGCGAGTCCGCGATTTCGCGAGTGTTCGCGAGTGTTCGCGAGTCCGTGATTTCGCGAGTGTTCGCGAGTCCGCGATTTCGCGAGTGGTTGCGAGTCCGCGATTTCGCGAGTGTTCGCGAGTCCGCGATGTCGCGAGTGTTTGCGAGTGTTCGCGAGTCCGCGATTTCGCGAGTGTTCTCGAGTCCGCGATTACGCGAGTGTTCGCGAGTCCGCGATTTCGCGAGTGTTTGCGAGTCCGCGACTTCGCGAGTGTTTGCGAGTCCGCGATTTCGCGGGTGTTCGCGAGTCCGCGATTTAGCGAGTGTTTGCGAGTCCGCGAGTGTTCGCGAGTCCGCGATTTCGCGAGTGTTTGCGAGTCCGCGATTTCGCGAGTGTTTGCGAGTCCGCGATTTCGCGAGTGTTCGCGAGTCCGCGATTTCGCGGGTGTTCGCGAGTCCGCGATTTCGCGAGTGTTTGCGAGTCCGCGATTTCGCGAGTGTTCGCGAGTCCGTGATTTCGCGATTGTTCGCGAGTCCGCGATTTCGCGAGTGTTCGCGAGTCCGCGATGTCGCGAGTGTTTGCGAGTGTTTGCGAGTCCGCGATTTCGCGGGTGTTCGCGAGTCCGCGATTTCGCGGGTGTTCGCGAGTCCGCGATTTCGCGAGTGTTTACGAGTCCGCGATTTCGCGGGTGTTCGCGAGACCGCGATTTCGCGGTTGTTCGCGAGTCCGCGATTTCGCGAGTGTTCGCGAGTGTTTGCGAGTCCGCGATTTCGCGGGTGTTCGCGAGTCCGCGATTTCGCGAGTGTTTGCGAGTCCGCGATTTCGCAAGTGTTCGCGAGTGCGCGATTTCGCGAGTGTTTGCGAGTCCGCGATTTCGCGGGTGTTCGCGAGTCCGCGATTTCGCGAGTTTTCGCGAGTCCGCGATTTCGCGAGTGTTTGCGAGTACGCGAGTCCGCGATTTCGCGAGTGTTCGCGAGTCCGCGATTTCGCGAATGTGTTCGCGAGTCCGTGATTTCGCGAGCGTTCGCGAGTCCGCGATTTCGCGAGTGTTTGCGATTCCGCGATTTCGCGAGTGTTCGCGACTCCGCGATTTCGCGAGTGTTCGCGAGTCCGCGATTTCGCGGGTGTTCGCGAGTCCGCAATTTCGCGAGTGTTTGCGAGTCCGAGATTGTTCGCGAGTCCGCGATTTCGCGGGTGTTCGCGAGTCCGCGATTTCGCGAGTGTTTGCGAGTTCGCGAGTCCGAGATTTCGCGAGTGTTCGCGAGTCCGCGATATCGCGAGTGTTCGCGAGTCCGCGATTTCGCGAGTGATTGCGAGTACGCCATTTCGCGAGTGTTCGCGAGTCCGCCATTTCACGGGTGTTCGCGAGTCCGCGCGAGTCCGCGATTTCGCGGGTGTTCGCGAGTCCGCGATTTCGCGAGTGTTTACGAGTCCGCGATTTCGCGGGTGTTCGCGAGACCGCGATTTCGCGGTTGTTCGCGAGTCCGCGATTTCGCGAGTGTTCGCGAGTGTTCGCGAGTCCGTGATTTCGCGAGTGTTTGCGAGTCCGCGATTTCGCGAGTGTTCGCGAGTCCGTGATTTCGCGAGTGTTCGCGAGTCCGCGATTTCGCGAGTGTTTGCGGGTCCGCGATTTCGAAGGTGTTCGCGAGTCCGCGATTTCGCGAGTGTTTGCTAGTCCGCGATTTCGCGAGTGTTCGCGAGTCCGCGATTTCGCGACTGTTTGCGAGTCCGCGATTTCGCGAGTGTTCGCGAGTCCGTGATTTCGCGAGTGTTCGCGAGTCCGCGATTTCGCGAGTGTTCGCTAGTCCGCGATGTCGCGAGTGTTTGCGAGTGTTCGCGAGTCCGCGATTTCGCGAGTGTTTGCGAGTACGCGAGTCCGCGATTTCGCGAGTGTTCGCGAGTCCGCGATTTCGCGAGTGGTTGCGAGTCCGCGATTTCGCGAGTGTTCGCGAGTCCGCGATGTCGCGAGTGTTTGCGAGTGTTTGCGAGTCCGCGATTTCGCGGGTGTTCGCGAGTCCGCGATTTCGCGAGTCCGCGATTTCGCGAGTGTTCGCGAGTCCGCGATTTCGCGAGTGTTTGCTAGTCCGCGATTTCGCGAGTGTTCGCGAGTCCGCGATTTCGCGAGTCCGCGATTTCGCGGGTGTTTGCGAGTCCGCGATTTCGCGAGTGTTTGCGAGTTCGCGAGTCCGAGATTTCGCGAGTGTTCGCGAGTCCGCGATTTCGCGAGTGATTGCGAGTACGCCATTTCGCGAGTGTTCGCGAGTCCGCCATTTCACGGGTGTTCGCGAGTCCGCGCGAGTCCGCGATTTCGCGGGTGTTCGCGAGTCCGCGATTTCGCGAGTGTTCGCGAGTCCCCGATTTCGCGAGTTTTCGCGAGTCCGCGATTTCGCGAGTGTTTGCGAGTCCGCGATTTCGCGGGTGTTCGCGAGTCCGCGATTTCGCGAGTGTTCGCGAGTCCGCGATTTCGCGAGTGTTTGCGAGTACGCGAGTCCGCGATTTCGCGAGTGTTCGCGAGTCCGCGATTTCGCGAATGTGTTCGCGAGTCCGTGATTTCGCGAGCGTTCGCGAGTCCGCGATTTCGCGAGTGTTTGCGAGTCCGCGATTTCGCGAGTGTTCGCGACTCCGCGATTTCGCGGGTGTTCGCGAGTCCGCGATTTCGCGGTTGTTCGCGAGTCCGCCATTTCGCGAGTGATTGCGAGTACGCGAGTCCGCGATTTCGCGAGTGTTCGCGAGTCCGCGATTTCGCGGGTGTTCGCGAGTCCGCAATTTCGCGAGTGTTTGCGAGTCCGAGATTGTTCGCGAGTCCGCGATTTCGCGGGTGTTCGCGAGTCCGCGATTTCGCGAGTGTTTGCGAGTTCGCGAGTCCGAGATTTCGCGAGTGTTCGCGAGTCCGCGATTTCGCGAGTGATTGCGAGTACGCCATTTCGCGAGTGTTCGCGAGTCCGCCATTTCACGGGTGTTCGCGAGTCCGCGCGAGTCCGCGATTTCGCGGGTGTTCGCGAGTCCGCGATTTCGCGAGTGTTCGCGAGTCCCCGATTTCGCGAGTTTTCGCGAGTCCGCGATTTCGCGAGTGTTTGCGAGTCCGCGATTTCGCGGGTGTTCGCGAGTCCGCGATTTCGCGAGTGTTTACGAGTCCGCGATTTCGCGGGTGTTCGCGAGACCGCGATTTCGCGGTTGTTCGCGAGTCCGCGATTTCGCGAGTGTTCGCGAGTGTTCGCGAGTCCGTGATTTCGCGAGTGTTTGCGAGTCCGCGATTTCGCGAGTGTTCGCGAGTCCGTGATTTCGCGAGTGTTCGCGAGTCCGCGATGTCGCGAGTGTTTGCGAGTCCGCCATTTCGCGAGTGTTTGCGAGTCCGCGATTTCGCGAGTGTTTGCGAGTCCGCGATTTCGCGAGTGTTCGCGAGTCCGTGATTTCGCGAGTGTTCGCGAGTCCGCGATTTCGCGAGTGTTCGCGAGTCCGCGATGTCGCGAGTGTTTGCGAGTACGCGAGTCCGCGATTTCGCGAGTGTTCGCGAGTCCGCGATTTCGCGATTTCGCGAGTGTTCGCGAGTCCGCGATTTCGCGAGTGGTTGCGAGTCCGCGATTTCGCGAGTGTTCGCGAGTCCGCGATGTCGCGAGTGTTTGCGAGTGTTCGCGAGTCCGTGATTTCGCGAGTGTTCGCGAGTCCGCGATTTCGCGAGTGTTCGCGAGTCCGCGATGTCGCGAGTGTTTGCGAGTACGCGAGTCCGCGATTTCGCGAGTGTTCGCGAGTCCGCGATTTCGCGATTTCGCGAGTGTTCGCGAGTCCGCGATTTCGCGAGTGGTTGCGAGTCCGCGATTTCGCGAGTGTTCGCGAGTCCGCGATGTCGCGAGTGTTTGCGAGTGTTCGCGAGTCCGCGATTTCGCGAGTGTTTGCGAGTACGCGAGTCCGCGATTTCGCGAGTGTTCTCGAGTCCGCGATTTCGCGAGTGTTCGCGAGTCCGCGATTTCGCGAGTGTTTGCGAGTCCGCGATTTCGCGAGTGTTTGCGAGTCCGCGATTTCGCGGGTGTTCGCGAGTCCGCGATTTAGCGAGTGTTTGCGAGTCCGCGAGTGTTCGCGAGTCCGCGATTTCGCGAGTGTTTGCGAGTCCGCGATTTCGCGAGTGTTTGCGAGTCCGCGATTTCGCGAGTGTTCGCGAGTCCGCGATTTCGCGGGTGTTCGCGAGTCCGCGATTTCGCGAGTGTTTGCGAGTCCGCGATTTCGCGAGTGTTCGCGAGTCCGTGATTTCGCGAGTGTTCGCGAGTCCGCGATTTCGCGAGTGTTCGCGAGTCCGCGATGTCGCGAGTGTTTGCGAGTGTTTGCGAGTCCGCGATTTCGCGGGTGTTCGCGAGTCCGCGATTTCGCGGGTGTTCGCGAGTCCGCGATTTCGCGAGTGTTTGCGATTCCGCGATTTCGCGGGTGTTCGCGAGTCCGCGATTTCGCGAGTGTTTGCGAGTCCGCGATTTCGCGGGTGTTCGCGAGGCCGCGATTTCGCGGTTGTTCGCGAGTCCGCGATTTCGCGAGTGTTCGCGAGTGTTCGCGAGTCCGTGATTTCGCGAGTGTTCGCGAGTCCGCGATTTCGCGGGTGTTCGCGAGTCCGCAATTTCGCGAGTGTTTGCGAGTCCGCGAGTCCGAGATTGTTCGCGAGTCCGCGATTTCGCGGGTGTTCGCGAGTCCGCGATTTCGAGAGTGTTCGCGAGTATTCGCGAGTACGCGATTTCGCGAGTGTTCGCGAGTCCGCGATTTCGCGAATGTTTGCGAGTCCGCGATTTCGCGGGTGTTCGCGAGTCCGCGATTTCGCGAGTGTTTGCGAGTCCGCGATTTCGCAAGTGTTCGCGAGTGCGCGATTTCGCGAGTGTTTGCGAGTCCGCGATTTCGCGGGTGTTCGCGAGTCCGCGATTTCGCGAGTGTTCGCGAGTCCGCGATTTCGCGAGTGTTTGCGAGTACGCGAGTCCGCGATTTCGCGAGTGTTCGCGAGTCCGCGATTTCGCGAGTGTTTGCGAGTCCGCGATTTCGCGAATGTGTTCGCGAGTCCGTGATTTCGCGAGCGTTTGCGAGTCCGCGATTTCGCGAGTGTTTGCGAGTCCGCGATTTCGCGAGTGTTCGCGACTCCGCGATTTCGCGAGTGTTCGCGAGTCCGCGATTTCGCGGGTGTTCGCGAGTCCGCGATTTCGCGAGTGTTTGCGAGTCCGCGATTTCGCGAGTGTTCGCGAGTCCGTGATTTCGCGAGTGTTCGCGAGTCCGCGATTTCGCGAGTGTTCGCGAGTCCGCGATGTCGCGAGTGTTTGCGAGTGTTTGCGAGTCCGCGATTTCGCGGGTGTTCGCGAGTCCGCGATTTCGCGGGTGTTCGCGAGTCCGCGATTTCGCGAGTGTTTGCGATTCCGCGATTTCGCGGGTGTTCGCGAGTCCGCGATTTCGCGAGTGTTTGCGAGTCCGCGATTTCGCGGGTGTTCGCGACGCCGCGATTTCGCGGTTGTTCGCGAGTCCGCGATTTCGCGAGTGTTCGCGAGTGTTCGCGAGTCCGTGATTTCGCGAGTGTTCGCGAGTCCGCGATTTAGCGGGTGTTCGCGAGTCCGCAATTTCGCGAGTGTTTGCGAGTCCGCGAGTCCGAGATTGTTCGCGAGTCCGCGATTTCGCGGGTGTTCGCGAGTCCGCGATTTCGAGAGTGTTCGCGAGTCTTCGCGAGTACCCGATTTCGCGAGTGTTCGCGAGTCCGCGATTTCGCGAATGTTTGCGAGTCCGCGATTTCGCGGGTGTTCGCGAGTCCGCGATTTCGCGAGTGTTTGCGAGTCCGCGATTTCGCAAGTGTTCGCGAGTGCGCGATTTCGCGAGTGTTTGCGAGTCCGCGATTTCGCGGGTGTTCGCGAGTCCGCGATTTCGCGAGTGTTCGCGAGTCCGCGATTTCGCGAGTGTTTGCGAGTACGCGAGTCCGCGATTTCGCGAGTGTTCGCGAGTCCGCGATTTCGCGAGTGTTTGCGAGTCCGCGATTTCGCGAATGTGTTCGCGAGTCCGTGATTTCGCGAGCGTTCGCGAGTCCGCGATTTCGCGAGTGTTTGCGAGTCCGCGATTTCGCGAGTGTTCGCGACTCCGCGATTTCGCGAGTGTTCGCGAGTCCGCGATTTCGCGAGTGTTTGCGAGTCCGCTATTTCGCGAGTGTTTGCGAGTACGCGAATTCGCCGGTGTTCGCGAGTCCGCGATTTCGCGAGTGTTCGCGAGTCCGCGATTTCGCGAGTGTTTGCGAGTCCGCGATTTCGCGGGTGTTCGCGAGTCCGCGATTTAGCGAGTGTTTGCGAGTCCGCGATTTCGCGGGTGTTCGCGAGTCCGCGATTTCGCGAGTGTTCGCGAGTCCGCGATTTCGCGAGTTTAAGCCAGTCCGCGATTTCGCGAGTGTTCGCGAGTCCGCGATTTCGCGAGTTTTCGCGAGTCCGCGATTTCGCGAGTGTTTGCGAGTCCGCGATTTCGCGGGTGTTCGCGAGGCCGCGATTTCGCGGTTGTTCGCGAGTCCGCGATTTCGCGAGTGTTCGCGAGTGTTCGCGAGTCCGTGATTTCGCGAGTGTTCGCGAGTCCGAGATTTCGCGAGTGTTCGCGAGTCCGCGATGTCGCGAGTGTTTGCGAGTTTTTGCGAGTCCGCGATTTCGCGGGTGTTCGCGTGTCCGCGATTTCGCGGTTGTTCGCGAGTCCGCGATTTCGCGAGTGTTTGCGAGTACGCGAGTCCGCGATTTCGCGAGTGTTCGCGAGTGTTCGCGAGTCCGCGATTTCGCGAGTGTTCGCGAGTCCGCGATTTCGCGAGTGTTTGCGAGTCCGCGATTTCGCGAGTGTTCGCGAGTCCGCGATTTCGCGGGTGTTCGCGAGTCCGCGATTTCGCGAGTGTTTGCGAGTCCGCGATTTCGCGAGTGTTCGCGAGTCCGTGATTTCGCGAGTGTTCGCGAGTCCGCGATTTCGCGAGTGTTCGCGAGTCCGCGATGTCGCGAGTGTTTGCGAGTGTTTGCGAGTCCGCGATTTCGCGGGTGTTCGCGAGTCCGCGATTTCGCGGGTGTTCGCGAGTCCGCGATTTCGCGAGTGTTCGCGAGTCCGCGATTTCGCGAGTGTTTGCGAGTCCGCGAGTGTTCACGAGTCCGCGATTTCGCGAGTGTTTGCGAGTCCGCGATTTCGCGGGTGTTCGCGAGTCCGCGATTTCGCGAGTGTTTGCGAGTCCGCGATTTCGCGAGTGTTCGCGAGTCCGCGATTTCGCGAGTGTTCGCGAGTCCGCGATTTCGCGAGTGATTGCGAGTACGCCATTTCGCGAGTTTTCGCGAGTCCGCCATTTCGCGAGTGATTGCGAGTACGCGAGTCCGCGATTTCGCGAATGTTCGCGAGTCCGCGATTTCGCGGGTGTTCGCGAGTCCGCAATTTCGCGAGTGTTTGCGAGTCCGCGAGTCCGAGATTGTTCGCGAGTCCGCGATTTCGCGGGTGTTCGCGAGTCCGCGATTTCGCGAGTGTTTGCGAGTTCGCGAGTCCGAGATTTCGCGAGTGTTCGCGAGTCCGCGATATCGCGAGTGTTCGCGAGTCCGCGATTTCGCGAGTGATTGCGAGTACGCCATTTCGCGAGTGTTCGCGAGTCCGCCATTTCACGGGTGTTCGCGAGTACGCGAGTCCGCGATTTCGCGAGTGTTCGCGAGTCCGCGCGAGTCCGCGATTTCGCGAGTGTTTGCGAGTCCGCGATTTCGCGGGTGTTCGCGAGTCCGCGATTTCGCGGGTGTTCGCGAGTCCGCGATTTCGCGAGTGTTTACGAGTCCGCGATTTCGCGGGTGTTCGCGAGTCCGCGATTTCGCGAGTTTTTGCGAGTGTTCGCGAGTCCGCGATTTCGCGAGTGTTCGCGAGTCCGCGCGAGTCCGCGATTTCGCGGGTGTTCGCGAGTCCGCGATTTCGCGAGTGTTTGCGAGTCCGCGATTTCGCGAGTTTTCGCGAGTCCGCAATTTCGGGAGTGTTTGCGAGTCCGCGAGTCCGAGATTGTTCGCGAGTCCGCGATTTCGCGGGTGTTCGCGAGTCCGCGATTTCGCGAGTGTTTGCGAGTTCGCGAGTCCGAGATTTCGCGAGTGTTCGCGAGTCCGCGATATCGCGAGTGTTCGCGAGTCCGCGATTTCGCGAGTGATTGCGAGTACGCCATTTCGCAAGTGTTCGCGAGTCCGCCATTTCACGGGTGTTCGCGAGTACGCGAGTCCGCGATTTCGCGAGTATTCGCGAGTCCGCGCGAGTCCGCGATTTCGCGGGTGTTCGCGAGTCCGCGATTTCGCGAGTGTTTGCGAGTCCGCGATTTCGCGGGTGTTCGCGAGTCCGCGATTTCGCGAGTGTTTACGAGTCCGCGATTTCGCGGGTGTTCGCGAGTCCGCGATTTCGCGAGTGTTTGCGAGTGTTCGCGAGTCCGCGATTTCGCGAGTGTTTGCGAGTGTTCGCGAGTCCGCGCGAGTCCGCGATTTCGCGGGTGTTCGCGAGTCCGTGATTTCGCGAGTGTTCGCGAGTCCGCGATTTAGCGGGTGTTCGCGAGTCCGCAATTTCGCGAGTGTTTGCGAGTCCGCGAGTCCGAGATTGTTCGCGAGTCCGCGATTTCGCGGGTGTTCGCGAGTCCGCGATTTCGAGAGTGTTCGCGAGTCTTCGCGAGTACGCGATTTCGCGAGTGTTCGCGAGTCCGCGATTTCGCGAATGTTTGCGAGTCCGCGATTTCGCGGGTGTTCGCGAGTCCGCGATTTCGCGAGTGTTTGCGAGTCCGCGATTTCGCAAGTGTTCGCGAGTGCGCGATTTCGCGAGTGTTTGCGAGTCCGCGATTTCGCGGGTGTTCGCGAGTCCGCGATTTCGCGAGTGTTCGCGAGTCCGCGATTTCGCGAGTGTTTGCGAGTACGCGAGTCCGCGATTTCGCGAGTGTTCGCGAGTCCGCGATTTCGCGAGTGTTTGCGAGTCCGCGATTTCGCGAATGTGTTCGCGAGTCCGTGATTTCGCGAGCGTTCGCGAGTCCGCGATTTCGCGAGTGTTTGCGAGTCCGCGATTTCGCGAGTGTTCGCGACTCCGCGATTTCGCGAGTGTTCGCGAGTCCGCGATTTCGCGAGTGTTTGCGAGTCCGCTATTTCGCGAGTGTTTGCGAGTACGCGAATTCGCCGGTGTTCGCGAGTCCGCGATTTCGCGAGTGTTCGCGAGTCCGCGATGTCGCGAGTGTTTGCGAGTTTTTGCGAGTCCGCGATTTCGCGGGTGTTCGCGAGTCCGAGATTTCGCGAGTGTTCGCGAGTCCGCGATATCGCGAGTGTTCGCGAGTCCGCGATTTCGCGAGTGATTGCGAGTACGCCATTTCGCAAGTGTTCGCGAGTCCGCCATTTCACGGGTGTTCGCGAGTACGCGAGTCCGCGATTTCGCGAGTATTCGCGAGTGTTCGCGAGTCCGTGATTTCGGGAGTGTTTGCGAGTCCGCGAGTCCGAGATTGTTCGCGAGTCCGCGATTTCGCGGGTGTTCGCGAGTCCGCGATTTCGCGAGTGTTTGCGAGTTCGCGAGTCCGAGATTTCGCGAGTGTTCGCGAGTCCGCGATATCGCGAGCGTTCGCGAGTCCGCGATTTCGCGAGTGTTTGCGAGTCCGCGATTTCGCGAGTGTTCGCGACTCCGCGATTTCGCGAGTGTTCGCGAGTCCGCGATTTCGCGAGTGTTTGCGAGTCCGCTATTTCGCGAGTGTTTGCGAGTACGCGAATTCGCCGGTGTTCGCGAGTCCGCGATTTCGCGAGTGTTCGCGAGTCCGCGATTTCGCGAGTGTTTGCGAGTCCGCGATTTCGCGGGTGTTCGCGAGTCCGCGATTTAGCGAGTGTTTGCGAGTCCGCGATTTCGCGGGTGTTCGCGAGTCCGCGATTTCGCGAGTGTTCGCGAGTCCGCGATTTCGCGAGTTTTCGCCAGTCCGCGATTTCGCGAGTGTTCGCGAGTCCGCGATTTCGCGAGTTTTCGCGAGTCCGCGATTTCGCGAGTGTTTGCGAGTCCGCGATTTCGCGGGTGTTCGCGAGGCCGCGATTTCGCGGTTGTTCGCGAGTCCGCGATTTCGCGAGTGTTCGCGAGTGTTCGCGAGTCCGTGATTTCGCGAGTGTTCGCGAGTCCGCGATTTCGCGAGTGTTCGCGAGTCCGCGATGTCGCGAGTGTTTGCGAGTTTTTGCGAGTCCGCGATTTCGCGGGTTTTCGCGTGTCCGCGATTTCGCGGTTGTTCGCGAGTCCGCGATTTCGCGAGTGTTTGCGAGTACGCGAGTCCGCGATTTCGCGAGTGTTCGCGAGTGTTCGCGAGTCCGCGATTTCGCGAGTGTTCGCGAGTCCGCGATTTCGCGAGTGTTTGCGAGTCCGCGATTTCGCGAGTGTTCGCGAGTCCGCGATTTCGCGGGTGTTCGCGAGTCCGCGATTTCGCGAGTGTTTGCGAGTCCGCGATTTCGCGAGTGTTCGCGAGTCCGTGATTTCGCGAGTGTTCGCGAGTCCGCGATTTCGCGAGTGTTCGCGAGTCCGCGATGTCGCGAGTGTTTGCGAGTGTTTGCGAGTCCGCGATTTCGCGGGTGTTCGCGAGTCCGCGATTTCGCGGGTGTTCGCGAGTCCGCGATTTCGCGAGTGTTCGCGAGTCCGCGATTTCGCGAGTGTTTGCGAGTCCGCGAGTGTTCACGAGTCCGCGATTTCGCGAGTGTTTGCGAGTCCGCGATTTCGCGGGTGTTCGCGAGTCCGCGATTTCGCGAGTGTTTGCGAGTCCGCGATTTCGCGAGTGTTCGCGAGTCCGCGATTTCGCGAGTGTTCGCGAGTCCGCGATTTCGCGAGTGATTGCGAGTACGCCATTTCGCGAGTTTTCGCGAGTCCGCCATTTCGCGAGTGATTGCGAGTACGCGAGTCCGCGATTTCGCGAATGTTCGCGAGTCCGCGATTTCGCGGGTGTTCGCGAGTCCGCAATTTCGCGAGTGTTTGCGAGTCCGCGAGTCCGAGATTGTTCGCGAGTCCGCGATTTCGCGGGTGTTCGCGAGTCCGCGATTTCGCGAGTGTTTGCGAGTTCGCGAGTCCGAGATTTCGCGAGTGTTCGCGAGTCCGCGATATCGCGAGTGTTCGCGAGTCCGCGATTTCGCGAGTGATTGCGAGTACGCCATTTCGCGAGTGTTCGCGAGTCCGCCATTTCACGGGTGTTCGCGAGTACGCGAGTCCGCGATTTCGCGAGTGTTCGCGAGTCCGCGCGAGTCCGCGATTTCGCGAGTGTTTGCGAGTCCGCGATTTCGCGGGTGTTCGCGAGTCCGCGATTTCGCGGGTGTTCGCGAGTCCGCGATTTCGCGAGTGTTTACGAGTCCGCGATTTCGCGGGTGTTCGCGAGTCCGCGATTTCGCGAGTTTTTGCGAGTGTTCGCGAGTCCGCGATTTCGCGAGTGTTCGCGAGTCCGCGCGAGTCCGCGATTTCGCGGGTGTTCGCGAGTCCGCGATTTCGCGAGTGTTTGCGAGTCCGCGATTTCGCGAGTTTTCGCGAGTCCGCAATTTCGGGAGTGTTTGCGAGTCCGCGAGTCCGAGATTGTTCGCGAGTCCGCGATTTCGCGGGTGTTCGCGAGTCCGCGATTTCGCGAGTGTTTGCGAGTTCGCGAGTCCGAGATTTCGCGAGTGTTCGCGAGTCCGCGATATCGCGAGTGTTCGCGAGTCCGCGATTTCGCGAGTGATTGCGAGTACGCCATTTCGCAAGTGTTCGCGAGTCCGCCATTTCACGGGTGTTCGCGAGTACGCGAGTCCGCGATTTCGCGAGTATTCGCGAGTCCGCGCGAGTCCGCGATTTCGCGGGTGTTCGCGAGTCCGCGATTTCGCGAGTGTTTGCGAGTCCGCGATTTCGCGGGTGTTCGCGAGTCCGCGATTTCGCGAGTGTTTACGAGTCCGCGATTTCGCGGGTGTTCGCGAGTCCGCGATTTCGCGAGTGTTTGCGAGTGTTCGCGAGTCCGCGATTTCGCGAGTGTTTGCGAGTGTTCGCGAGTCCGCGCGAGTCCGCGATTTCGCGAGTGTTCGCGAGTCCGTGATTTCGCGAGTGTTCGCGAGTCCGCGATTTCGCGAGTGTTCGCGAGTCCGCGATGTCGCGAGTGTTTGCGAGTGTTTGCGAGTCCGCGATTTCGCGGGTGTTCGCGAGTCCGCGATTTCGCGGGTGTTCGCGAGTCCGCGATTTCGCGAGTGTTTGCGATTCCGCGATTTCGCGGGTGTTCGCGAGTCCGCGATTTCGCGAGTGTTTGCGAGTCCGCGATTTCGCGGGTGTTCGCGAGGCCGCGATTTCGCGGTTGTTCGCGAGTCCGCGATTTCGCGAGTGTTCGCGAGTGTTCGCGAGTCCGTGATTTCGCGAGTGTTCGCGAGTCCGCGATTTCGCGGGTGTTCGCGAGTCCGCAATTTCGCGAGTGTTTGCGAGTCCGCGAGTCCGAGATTGTTCGCGAGTCCGCGATTTCGCGGGTGTTCGCGAGTCCGCGATTTCGAGAGTGTTCGCGAGTATTCGCGAGTACGCGATTTCGCGAGTGTTCGCGAGTCCGCGATTTCGCGAATGTTTGCGAGTCCGCGATTTCGCGGGTGTTCGCGAGTCCGCGATTTCGCGAGTGTTTGCGAGTCCGCGATTTCGCAAGTGTTCGCGAGTGCGCGATTTCGCGAGTGTTTGCGAGTCCGCGATTTCGCGGGTGTTCGCGAGTCCGCGATTTCGCGAGTGTTCGCGAGTCCGCGATTTCGCGAGTGTTTGCGAGTACGCGAGTCCGCGATTTCGCGAGTGTTCGCGAGTCCGCGATTTCGCGAGTGTTTGCGAGTCCGCGATTTCGCGAATGTGTTCGCGAGTCCGTGATTTCGCGAGCGTTTGCGAGTCCGCGATTTCGCGAGTGTTTGCGAGTCCGCGATTTCGCGAGTGTTCGCGACTCCGCGATTTCGCGAGTGTTCGCGAGTCCGCGATTTCGCGGGTGTTCGCGAGTCCGCGATTTCGCGAGTGTTTGCGAGTCCGCGATTTCGCGAGTGTTCGCGAGTCCGTGATTTCGCGAGTGTTCGCGAGTCCGCGATTTCGCGAGTGTTCGCGAGTCCGCGATGTCGCGAGTGTTTGCGAGTGTTTGCGAGTCCGCGATTTCGCGGGTGTTCGCGAGTCCGCGATTTCGCGGGTGTTCGCGAGTCCGCGATTTCGCGAGTGTTTGCGATTCCGCGATTTCGCGGGTGTTCGCGAGTCCGCGATTTCGCGAGTGTTTGCGAGTCCGCGATTTCGCGGGTGTTCGCGAGGCCGCGATTTCGCGGTTGTTCGCGAGTCCGCGATTTCGCGAGTGTTCGCGAGTGTTCGCGAGTCCGTGATTTCGCGAGTGTTCGCGAGTCCGCGATTTAGCGGGTGTTCGCGAGTCCGCAATTTCGCGAGTGTTTGCGAGTCCGCGAGTCCGAGATTGTTCGCGAGTCCGCGATTTCGCGGGTGTTCGCGAGTCCGCGATTTCGAGAGTGTTCGCGAGTCTTCGCGAGTACCCGATTTCGCGAGTGTTCGCGAGTCCGCGATTTCGCGAATGTTTGCGAGTCCGCGATTTCGCGGGTGTTCGCGAGTCCGCGATTTCGCGAGTGTTTGCGAGTCCGCGATTTCGCAAGTGTTCGCGAGTGCGCGATTTCGCGAGTGTTTGCGAGTCCGCGATTTCGCGGGTGTTCGCGAGTCCGCGATTTCGCGAGTGTTCGCGAGTCCGCGATTTCGCGAGTGTTTGCGAGTACGCGAGTCCGCGATTTCGCGAGTGTTCGCGAGTCCGCGATTTCGCGAGTGTTTGCGAGTCCGCGATTTCGCGAATGTGTTCGCGAGTCCGTGATTTCGCGAGCGTTCGCGAGTCCGCGATTTCGCGAGTGTTTGCGAGTCCGCGATTTCGCGAGTGTTCGCGACTCCGCGATTTCGCGAGTGTTCGCGAGTCCGCGATTTCGCGAGTGTTTGCGAGTCCGCTATTTCGCGAGTGTTTGCGAGTACGCGAATTCGCCGGTGTTCGCGAGTCCGCGATTTCGCGAGTGTTCGCGAGTCCGCGATTTCGCGAGTGTTTGCGAGTCCGCGATTTCGCGGGTGTTCGCGAGTCCGCGATTTAGCGAGTGTTTGCGAGTCCGCGATTTCGCGGGTGTTCGCGAGTCCGCGATTTCGCGAGTGTTCGCGAGTCCGCGATTTCGCGAGTTTAAGCCAGTCCGCGATTTCGCGAGTGTTCGCGAGTCCGCGATTTCGCGAGTTTTCGCGAGTCCGCGATTTCGCGAGTGTTTGCGAGTCCGCGATTTCGCGGGTGTTCGCGAGGCCGCGATTTCGCGGTTGTTCGCGAGTCCGCGATTTCGCGAGTGTTCGCGAGTGTTCGCGAGTCCGTGATTTCGCGAGTGTTCGCGAGTCCGAGATTTCGCGAGTGTTCGCGAGTCCGCGATGTCGCGAGTGTTTGCGAGTTTTTGCGAGTCCGCGATTTCGCGGGTGTTCGCGTGTCCGCGATTTCGCGGTTGTTCGCGAGTCCGCGATTTCGCGAGTGTTTGCGAGTACGCGAGTCCGCGATTTCGCGAGTGTTCGCGAGTGTTCGCGAGTCCGCGATTTCGCGAGTGTTCGCGAGTCCGCGATTTCGCGAGTGTTTGCGAGTCCGCGATTTCGCGAGTGTTCGCGAGTCCGCGATTTCGCGGGTGTTCGCGAGTCCGCGATTTCGCGAGTGTTTGCGAGTCCGCGATTTCGCGAGTGTTCGCGAGTCCGTGATTTCGCGAGTGTTCGCGAGTCCGCGATTTCGCGAGTGTTCGCGAGTCCGCGATGTCGCGAGTGTTTGCGAGTGTTTGCGAGTCCGCGATTTCGCGGGTGTTCGCGAGTCCGCGATTTCGCGGGTGTTCGCGAGTCCGCGATTTCGCGAGTGTTCGCGAGTCCGCGATTTCGCGAGTGTTTGCGAGTCCGCGAGTGTTCACGAGTCCGCGATTTCGCGAGTGTTTGCGAGTCCGCGATTTCGCGGGTGTTCGCGAGTCCGCGATTTCGCGAGTGTTTGCGAGTCCGCGATTTCGCGAGTGTTCGCGAGTCCGCGATTTCGCGAGTGTTCGCGAGTCCGCGATTTCGCGAGTGATTGCGAGTACGCCATTTCGCGAGTTTTCGCGAGTCCGCCATTTCGCGAGTGATTGCGAGTACGCGAGTCCGCGATTTCGCGAATGTTCGCGAGTCCGCGATTTCGCGGGTGTTCGCGAGTCCGCAATTTCGCGAGTGTTTGCGAGTCCGCGAGTCCGAGATTGTTCGCGAGTCCGCGATTTCGCGGGTGTTCGCGAGTCCGCGATTTCGCGAGTGTTTGCGAGTTCGCGAGTCCGAGATTTCGCGAGTGTTCGCGAGTCCGCGATATCGCGAGTGTTCGCGAGTCCGCGATTTCGCGAGTGATTGCGAGTACGCCATTTCGCGAGTGTTCGCGAGTCCGCCATTTCACGGGTGTTCGCGAGTACGCGAGTCCGCGATTTCGCGAGTGTTCGCGAGTCCGCGCGAGTCCGCGATTTCGCGAGTGTTTGCGAGTCCGCGATTTCGCGGGTGTTCGCGAGTCCGCGATTTCGCGGGTGTTCGCGAGTCCGCGATTTCGCGAGTGTTTACGAGTCCGCGATTTCGCGGGTGTTCGCGAGTCCGCGATTTCGCGAGTTTTTGCGAGTGTTCGCGAGTCCGCGATTTCGCGAGTGTTCGCGAGTCCGCGCGAGTCCGCGATTTCGCGGGTGTTCGCGAGTCCGCGATTTCGCGAGTGTTTGCGAGTCCGCGATTTCGCGAGTTTTCGCGAGTCCGCAATTTCGGGAGTGTTTGCGAGTCCGCGAGTCCGAGATTGTTCGCGAGTCCGCGATTTCGCGGGTGTTCGCGAGTCCGCGATTTCGCGAGTGTTTGCGAGTTCGCGAGTCCGAGATTTCGCGAGTGTTCGCGAGTCCGCGATATCGCGAGTGTTCGCGAGTCCGCGATTTCGCGAGTGATTGCGAGTACGCCATTTCGCAAGTGTTCGCGAGTCCGCCATTTCACGGGTGTTCGCGAGTACGCGAGTCCGCGATTTCGCGAGTATTCGCGAGTCCGCGCGAGTCCGCGATTTCGCGGGTGTTCGCGAGTCCGCGATTTCGCGAATGTGTTCGCGAGTCCGTGATTTCGCGAGCGTTCGCGAGTCCGCGATTTCGCGAGTGTTTGCGAGTCCGCGATTTCGCGAGTGTTCGCGACTCCGCGATTTCGCGAGTGTTCGCGAGTCCGCGATTTCGCGAGTGTTTGCGAGTCCGCTATTTCGCGAGTGTTTGCGAGTACGCGAATTCGCCGGTGTTCGCGAGTCCGCGATTTCGCGAGTGTTCGCGAGTCCGCGATTTCGCGAGTGTTTGCGAGTCCGCGATTTCGCGGGTGTTCGCGAGTCCGCGATTTAGCGAGTGTTTGCGAGTCCGCGATTTCGCGGGTGTTCGCGAGTCCGCGATTTCGCGAGTGTTCGCGAGTCCGCGATTTCGCGAGTTTTCGCCAGTCCGCGATTTCGCGAGTGTTCGCGAGTCCGCGATTTCGCGAGTTTTCGCGAGTCCGCGATTTCGCGAGTGTTTGCGAGTCCGCGATTTCGCGGGTGTTCGCGAGGCCGCGATTTCGCGGTTGTTCGCGAGTCCGCGATTTCGCGAGTGTTCGCGAGTGTTCGCGAGTCCGTGATTTCGCGAGTGTTCGCGAGTCCGCGATTTCGCGAGTGTTCGCGAGTCCGCGATGTCGCGAGTGTTTGCGAGTTTTTGCGAGTCCGCGATTTCGCGGGTGTTCGCGAGTCCGAGATTTCGCGAGTGTTCGCGAGTCCGCGATATCGCGAGTGTTCGCGAGTCCGCGATTTCGCGAGTGATTGCGAGTACGCCATTTCGCAAGTGTTCGCGAGTCCGCCATTTCACGGGTGTTCGCGAGTACGCGAGTCCGCGATTTCGCGAGTATTCGCGAGTGTTCGCGAGTCCGTGATTTCGGGAGTGTTTGCGAGTCCGCGAGTCCGAGATTGTTCGCGAGTCCGCGATTTCGCGGGTGTTCGCGAGTCCGCGATTTCGCGAGTGTTTGCGAGTTCGCGAGTCCGAGATTTCGCGAGTGTTCGCGAGTCCGCGATATCGCGAGTGTTCGCGAGTCCGCGATTTCGCGAGTGATTGCGAGTACGCCATTTCGCAAGTGTTCGCGAGTCCGCCATTTCACGGGTGTTCGCGAGTACGCGAGTCCGCGATTTCGCGAGTATTCGCGAGTCCGCGCGAGTCCGCGATTTCGCGGGTGTTCGCGAGTCCGCGATTTCGCGAGTGTTTGCGAGTCCGCGATTTCGCGGGTGTTCGCGAGTCCGCGATTTCGCGAGTGTTTACGAGTCCGCGATTTCGCGGGTGTTCGCGAGTCCGCGATTTCGCGAGTGTTTGCGAGTGTTCGCGAGTCCGCGATTTCGCGAGTGTTTGCGAGTGTTCGCGAGTCCGCGCGAGTCCGCGATTTCGCGGGTGTTCGCGAGTCCGTGATTTCGCGAGTGTTCGCGAGTCCGCGATTTAGCGGGTGTTCGCGAGTCCGCAATTTCGCGAGTGTTTGCGAGTCCGCGAGTCCGAGATTGTTCGCGAGTCCGCGATTTCGCGGGTGTTCGCGAGTCCGCGATTTCGAGAGTGTTCGCGAGTCTTCGCGAGTACGCGATTTCGCGAGTGTTCGCGAGTCCGCGATTTCGCGAATGTTTGCGAGTCCGCGATTTCGCGGGTGTTCGCGAGTCCGCGATTTCGCGAGTGTTTGCGAGTCCGCGATTTCGCAAGTGTTCGCGAGTGCGCGATTTCGCGAGTGTTTGCGAGTCCGCGATTTCGCGGGTGTTCGCGAGTCCGCGATTTCGCGAGTGTTCGCGAGTCCGCGATTTCGCGAGTGTTTGCGAGTACGCGAGTCCGCGATTTCGCGAGTGTTCGCGAGTCCGCGATTTCGCGAGTGTTTGCGAGTCCGCGATTTCGCGAATGTGTTCGCGAGTCCGTGATTTCGCGAGCGTTCGCGAGTCCGCGATTTCGCGAGTGTTTGCGAGTCCGCGATTTCGCGAGTGTTCGCGACTCCGCGATTTCGCGAGTGTTCGCGAGTCCGCGATTTCGCGAGTGTTTGCGAGTCCGCTATTTCGCGAGTGTTTGCGAGTACGCGAATTCGCCGGTGTTCGCGAGTCCGCGATTTCGCGAGTGTTCGCGAGTCCGCGATTTCGCGAGTGTTTGCGAGTCCGCGATTTCGCGGGTGTTCGCGAGTCCGCGATTTAGCGAGTGTTTGCGAGTCCGCGATTTCGCGGGTGTTCGCGAGTCCGCGATTTCGCGAGTGTTCGCGAGTCCGCGATTTCGCGAGTTTTCGCCAGTCCGCGATTTCGCGAGTGTTCGCGAGTCCGCGATTTCGCGAGTTTTCGCGAGTCCGCGATTTCGCGAGTGTTTGCGAGTCCGCGATTTCGCGGGTGTTCGCGAGGCCGCGATTTCGCGGTTGTTCGCGAGTCCGCGATTTCGCGAGTGTTCGCGAGTGTTCGCGAGTCCGTGATTTCGCGAGTGTTCGCGAGTCCGCGATTTCGCGAGTGTTCGCGAGTCCGCGATGTCGCGAGTGTTTGCGAGTTTTTGCGAGTCCGCGATTTCGCGGGTGTTCGCGTGTCCGCGATTTCGCGGTTGTTCGCGAGTCCGCGATTTCGCGAGTGTTTGCGAGTACGCGAGTCCGCGATTTCGCGAGTGTTCGCGAGTGTTCGCGAGTCCGCGATTTCGCGAGTGTTCGCGAGTCCGCGATTTCGCGAGTGTTTGCGAGTCCGCGATTTCGCGAGTGTTCGCGAGTCCGCGATTTCGCGGGTGTTCGCGAGTCCGCGATTTCGCGAGTGTTTGCGAGTCCGCGATTTCGCGAGTGTTCGCGAGTCCGTGATTTCGCGAGTGTTCGCGAGTCCGCGATTTCGCGAGTGTTCGCGAGTCCGCGATGTCGCGAGTGTTTGCGAGTGTTTGCGAGTCCGCGATTTCGCGGGTGTTCGCGAGTCCGCGATTTCGCGGGTGTTCGCGAGTCCGCGATTTCGCGAGTGTTCGCGAGTCCGCGATTTCGCGAGTGTTTGCGAGTCCGCGAGTGTTCACGAGTCCGCGATTTCGCGAGTGTTTGCGAGTCCGCGATTTCGCGGGTGTTCGCGAGTCCGCGATTTCGCGAGTGTTTGCGAGTCCGCGATTTCGCGAGTGTTCGCGAGTCCGCGATTTCGCGAGTGTTCGCGAGTCCGCGATTTCGCGAGTGATTGCGAGTACGCCATTTCGCGAGTTTTCGCGAGTCCGCCATTTCGCGAGTGATTGCGAGTACGCGAGTCCGCGATTTCGCGAATGTTCGCGAGTCCGCGATTTCGCGGGTGTTCGCGAGTCCGCAATTTCGCGAGTGTTTGCGAGTCCGCGAGTCCGAGATTGTTCGCGAGTCCGCGATTTCGCGGGTGTTCGCGAGTCCGCGATTTCGCGAGTGTTTGCGAGTTCGCGAGTCCGAGATTTCGCGAGTGTTCGCGAGTCCGCGATATCGCGAGTGTTCGCGAGTCCGCGATTTCGCGAGTGATTGCGAGTACGCCATTTCGCGAGTGTTCGCGAGTCCGCCATTTCACGGGTGTTCGCGAGTACGCGAGTCCGCGATTTCGCGAGTGTTCGCGAGTCCGCGGGAGTCCGCGATTTCGCGAGTGTTTGCGAGTCCGCGATTTCGCGGGTGTTCGCGAGTCCGCGATTTCGCGGGTGTTCGCGAGTCCGCGATTTCGCGAGTGTTTACGAGTCCGCGATTTCGCGGGTGTTCGCGAGTCCGCGATTTCGCGAGTTTTTGCGAGTGTTCGCGAGTCCGCGATTTCGCGAGTGTTCGCGAGTCCGCGCGAGTCCGCGATTTCGCGGGTGTTCGCGAGTCCGCGATTTCGCGAGTGTTTGCGAGTCTGCGATTTCGCGAGTTTTCGCGAGTCCGCAATTTCGGGAGTGTTTGCGAGTCCGCGAGTCCGAGATTGTTCGCGAGTCCGCGATTTCGCGGGTGTTCGCGAGTCCGCGATTTCGCGAGTGTTTGCGAGTTCGCGAGTCCGAGATTTCGCGAGTGTTCGCGAGTCCGCGATATCGCGAGTGTTCGCGAGTCCGCGATTTCGCGAGTGATTGCGAGTACGCCATTTCGCAAGTGTTCGCGAGTCCGCCATTTCACGGGTGTTCGCGAGTACGCGAGTCCGCGATTTCGCGAGTATTCGCGAGTCCGCGCGAGTCCGCGATTTCGCGGGTGTTCGCGAGTCCGCGATTTCGCGAGTGTTTGCGAGTCCGCGATTTCGCGGGTGTTCGCGAGTCCGCGATTTCGCGAGTGTTTACGAGTCCGCGATTTCGCGGGTGTTCGCGAGTCCGCGATTTCGCGAGTGTTTGCGAGTGTTCGCGAGTCCGCGATTTCGCGAGTGTTTGCGAGTGTTCGCGAGTCCGCGCGAGTCCGCGATTTCGCGGGTGTTCGCGAGTCCGCGATTTCGCGAGTGTTTGCGAGTCCGCGATTTCGCGAGTTTTCGCGAGTCCGCGATTTCGCGAGTGTTTGCGAGTCCGCGATTTCGCGGGTGTTCGCGAGTCCGCGATTTCGCGAGTGTTTACGAGTCCGCGATTTCGCGGGTGTTCGCGAGTCCGCGATTTTGCGAGTGTTCGTGAGTGTTCGCGAGTCCGTGATTTCGCGAGTGTTCGCGAGTCCGCGATTTCGCGAGTGTTCGCGAGTCCGCGATGTCGCGAGTGTTTGCGAGTGTTTGCGAGTCCGCGATTTCGCGGGTGTTCGCGAGTCCGCGATTTCGCGGTTGTTCGCGAGTCCGCGATTTCGCGAGTGTTTGCGAGTACGCGAGTCCGCGATTTCGCGAGTGTTTGCGAGTCCGCGATTTCGCGGGTGTTTGCGAGTCCGCGATTTCGCGAGTGTTTGCAAGTCCGCGATTTCGCGAGTGTTTGCGAGTCCGCGATTTCGCGAGTGTTTGCGAGTCCGCGATTTCGCGAGTGTTCGCGAGTCCGTGATTTCGCGAGTGTTTTCGAGTCCGCGATTTCGCGGGTGTTCGCGAGTCCGCGATGTCGCGAGTGTTTGCGAGTGTTCGCGAGTCCGCGATTTCGCGAGTGTTTGCGAGTACGCGAGTCCGCGATTTCGCGAGTGTTCGCGAGTCCGCGATGTCGCGAGTGTTTGCGAGTGTTTGCGAGTCCGCGATTTCGCGGGTGTTCGCGAGTCCGCGATTTCGCGAGTGTTTGCGAGTCCGCGATTTCGCGGGTGTTTACGAGTCCGCGATTTCGCGAGTGTTTGCGAGTCCGCGATTTCGCGAGTGTTTGCGAGTCCGCGATTTCGCGAGTGTTCGCGAGTCCGTGATTTCGCGAGTGTTCGCGAGTCCGCGATTTCGCGAGTGTTCGCGAGTCCGCGATGTCGCGAGTGTTTGCGAGTGTTCGCGAGTCCGCGATTTCGCGAGTGTTTGCGAGTACGCGAGTCCGCGATTTCGCGAGTGTTCGCGAGTCCGCGATTTCGCGAGTGTTTGCTAGTCCGCGATTTCGCGAGTGTTCGCGAGTCCGCGATTTCGCGAGTGTTTGCGAGTCCGCGATTTCGCGGGTGTTTGCGAGTCCGCGATTTCGCTGGTGTCCGCGAGTCCGCGATTTCGCGAGTGTTTGCGAGTGTTCGCGAGTCCGCGATTTCGCGAGTGTTCGCGAGTCCGCGATTTCGCGATTTTGCGAGTGTTTGCGAGTCCGCGATTTCGCGAGTGTTCGCGAGTCCGTGATTTCGCGAGCGTTCGCGAGTCCGCGATTTCGCGAGTGTTCGCGAGTCCGCGATTTCGCGAGTGTTTGCGAGTCCGCGATTTCGCGGGTGTTCGCGAGTCCGCGATTTCGCGAGTGTTCGCGAGTCCGCGATTTCGCGGGTGTTCGCGAGTCAGCGATTTCGCGAGTGTTCGCGAGTACGCGATTTCGCGAGTGTTCGCGAGTCCGGGATTTCGCGAGTGTTCGCGAGTCCGTGATTTCGCGAGTGTTCGCGAGTCCGCGATTTCGCGAGTGTTCGCGAGTCCGCGATTTCGCGAATGTTTGCGAGTGTTCGCGAGTACGCGATTTCGCGAGTGTTCGCGAGTCCGCGATTTCGCGGGTGTTCGCGAGTCCGCGATTTCGCGAGTGTTTGCGAGTCCGCGATTTCGCGAGTGTTCGCGACTACGCGATTTCGCGAGTGTTCGCGAGTCCGCGATTTCGCGAGTGTTCGCGAGTCCGCGATTTCGCGAGTGTTTGCGGGTCCGCGATTTCGAAGGTGTTCGCGAGTCCGCGATTTCGCGAGTGTTTGCGAGTCCGCGATTTCGCGAGTGTTTGCGAGTGCGCGATTTCGCGAGTGTTTGCGAGTCCGCGATTTCCCGGGTGTCCGCGAGTCCGCGATTTCGCGAGTGTTTGCGAGTGTTCGCGAGTCCGCGATTTCGCGAGTGTTCGCGAGTCCGCGATTTCGCGATTTCGCGAGTGTTCGCGAGTCCGTGATTTCGCGAGCGTTCGCGAGTCCGCGATTTCGCGAGTGTTCGCGAGTCCGCGATTTCGCGAGTGTTTGCGAGTCCGCGATTTCGCGGGTGTTCGCGAGTCCGCGATTTCGCGAGTGTTCGCGAGTCAGCGATTTCGCGAGTGTTCGCGAGTCAGCGATTTCGCGAGTGTTCGCGAGTGTTCGCGAGTCCGCGATTTCACGAGTGTTCGCGAGTCCGCGATTTCGAGAGTGTTCGCGAGTCTTCGCGAGTACGCGATTTCGCGAGTGTTCGCGAGTCCGCGATTTCGCGAGTGTTTGCGAGTGCGCGATTTCGCGAGTGTTTGCGAGTCCGCGATTTCGCGGGTGTCCGCGAGTCCGCGATTTCGCGAGTGTTTGCGAGTGTTCGCGAGTCCGCGATTTCGCGAGTGTTCGCGAGTCCGCGATTTCGCGATTTTGCGAGTGTTTGCGAGTCCGCGATTTCGCGAGTGTTCGCGAGTCCGTGATTTCGCGAGCGTTCGCGAGTCAGCGATTTCGCGAGTGTTCGCGAGTCAGCGATTTCGCGAGTGTTCGCGAGTCAGCGATTTCGCGAGTGTTCGCGAGTCAGCGATTTCGCGAGTGTTCGCGAGTCAGCGATTTCGCGAGTGTTCGCGAGTGTTCGCGAGTCCGCGATTTCACGAGTGTTCGCGAGTCCGCGATTTCGAGAGTGTTCGCGAGTCTTCGCGAGTACGCGATTTCGCGAGTGTTCGCGAGTCCGCGATTTCGCGAGTGTTTGCGAGTGCGCGATTTCGCGAGTGTTTGCGAGTCCGCGATTTCGCGGGTGTCCGCGAGTCCGCGATTTCGCGAGTGTTTGCGAGTGTTCGCGAGTCCGCGATTTCGCGAGTGTTCGCGAGTCCGCGATTTCGCGATTTTGCGAGTGTTTGCGAGTCCGCGATTTCGCGAGTGTTCGCGAGTCCGTGATTTCGCGAGCGTTCGCGAGTCAGCGATTTCGCGAGTGTTCGCGAGTCAGCGATTTCGCGAGTGTTCGCGAGTCAGCGATTTCGCGAGTGTTCGCGAGTCAGCGATTTCGCGAGTGTTCGCGAGTCAGCGATTTCGCGAGTGTTCGCGAGTGTTCGCGAGTCCGCGATTTCACGAGTGTTCGCGAGTCCGCGATTTCGAGAGTGTTCGCGAGTCTTCGCGAGTACGCGATTTCGCGAGTGTTCGCGAGTCCGCGATTTCGCGAGTGTTTGCGAGTCCGCGATTTCGCGGGTGTTCGCGAGTCCGCGATTTCGCGAGTGTTAGCGAGTGTTTGCGAGTCCGCGAGTGTTCGCGAGTCCGCGATTTCGCGAGTGTTTGCGAGTCCGCGATTTCGCGGGTGTTCGCGAGTCCGCGATTTCGCGAGTGTTCGCGAGTCCGCGATTTCGCGGGTGTTCGCGAGTCCGCGATTTCGCGGGTGTTCGCGAGTCCGCGATTTCGCGAGTGTTCGCGAGTCCGCGATTTCGCGAGTGTTCGCGAGTCCGCGATGTCGCGAGTGTTTGCGAGTGTTTGCGAGTCCGCGATTTCGCGGGTGTTCGCGAGTCCGCGATTTCGCGGGTGTTCGCGAGTCCGCGATTTCGCGAGTGTTTGCTAGTCCGCGATTTCGCGAGTGTTTGCGAGTCCGCGATTTCGTGAGTGTTCGCGACTACGCGATTTCGCGAGTGTTCGCGAGTCCGCGATTTCGCGAGTGTTCGCGAGTCCGCGATTTCGCGAGTGTTTGCGGGTCCGCGATTTCGAAGGTGTTCGCGAGTCCGCGATTTCGCGAGTGTTTGCTAGTCCGCGATTTCGCGAGTGTTCGCGAGTCCGCGATTTCGCGAGTGTTCGCGTGTGCGCGATTTCGCGAGTGTTTGCGAGTCCGCGATTTCGCGGGTGTCCGCGAGTCCGCGATTTCGCGAGTGTTTGCGAGTGTTCGCGAGTCCGCGATTTCGCGATTTTGCGAGTGTTTGCGAGTCCGCGATTTCGCGAGTGTTCACAAGTCCGCGATTTCGCGAGCGTTCGCGAGTCCGCGATTTCGCGAGTGTTCGGGAGTCCGCGATTTCGCGAGTGTTTGCGAGTCCGCGATTTCGCGGGTGTTTGCGAGTCCGCGATTTCGCTGGTGTCCGCGAGTCCGCGATTTCGCGAGTGTTTGCGAGTGTTCGCGAGTCCGCGATTTCGCGAGTGTTCGCGAGTCCGCGATTTCGCGATTTTGCGAGTGTTTGCGAGTCCGCGATTTCGCGAGTGTTCGCGAGTCCGTGATTTCGCGAGCGTTCGCGAGTCCGCGATTTCGCGAGTGTTCGCGAGTCCGCGATTTCGCGAGTGTTCGCGAGTCCGGGATTTCGCGAGTGTTCGCGAGTCCGTGATTTCGCGAGTGTTCGCGAGTCCGCGATTTCGCGAGTGTTCGCGAGTCCGCGATTTCGCGAATGTTTGCGAGTGTTCGCGAGTACGCGATTTCGCGAGTGTTCGCGAGTCCGCGATTTCGCGGGTGTTCGCGAGTCCGCGATTTCGCGAGTGTTTGCGAGTCCGCGATTTCGCGAGTGTTCGCGACTACGCGATTTCGCGAGTGTTCGCGAGTCCGCGATTTCGCGAGTGTTCGCGAGTCCGCGATTTCGCGAGTGTTTGCGGGTCCGCGATTTCGCGGGTGTTTGCGAGTCCGCGATTTCGCGGGTGTTCGCGAGTCCGCGATTTCGCGAGTGTTCGCGAGTCAGCGATTTCGCGAGTGTTCGCGAGTCAGCGATTTCGCGAGTGTTCGCGAGTGTTCGCGAGTCCGCGATTTCACGAGTGTTCGCGAGTCCGCGATTTCGAGAGTGTTCGCGAGTCTTCGCGAGTACGCGATTTCGCGAGTGTTCGCGAGTCCGCGATTTCGCGAGTGTTTGCGAGTGCGCGATTTCGCGAGTGTTTGCGAGTCCGCGATTTCGCGGGTGTCCGCGAGTCCGCGATTTCGCGAGTGTTTGCGAGTGTTCGCGAGTCCGCGATTTCGCGAGTGTTCGCGAGTCCGCGATTTCGCGATTTTGCGAGTGTTTGCGAGTCCGCGATTTCGCGAGTGTTCGCGAGTCCGTGATTTCGCGAGCGTTCGCGAGTCAGCGATTTCGCGAGTGTTCGCGAGTCCCCGATTTCGCGAGTGTTTGTGAGTCCGCGATTTCGCGGGTGTTTGCGATTTCGCATGTGTTCGCGAGTCCGCGATGTCGCGAGTGTTTGCGAGTGTTTGCGAGTCCGCGATTTCGCGAGTGTTTGCGAGTGTTTGCGAGTCCGCGATTTCGCGGGTGTTCGCGAGTCCGCGATTTCGCGGGTGTTCGCGAGTCCGCGATTTCGCGAGTGTTTGCGAGTACGCGAGTCCGCGATTTCGCGAGTGTTTGCGAGTCCGCGATTTCGCGAGTGGTTGCGAGTCCGCGATTTCGCGAGTGTTCGCGAGTCCGCGATGTCGCGAGTGTTTGCGAGTGTTTGCGAGTCCGCGATTTCACGAGTGTTCGCGAGTCCGCGATTTCGAGAGTGTTCGCGAGTCTTCGCGAGTACGCGATTTCGCGAGTGTTCGCGAGTCCGCGATTTCGCGAGTGTTTGCGAGTCCGCGATTTCGCGGGTGTTCGCGAGTCCGCGATTTCGCGAGTGTTCGCGAGTCCGCGATTTCGCGAGTGTTCGCGAGTCCGCGATTTCGCGAGTGTTTGCGAGTCCGCGATTTCGCGGGTGTTCGCGAGTCCGCGATTTCGCGGGTGTTCGCGAGTCCGCGATTTCGCGAGTGTTTGCTAGTCCGCGATTTCGCGAGTGTTTGCGAGTCCGCGATTTCGCGAGTGTTCGCGACTACGCGATTTCGCGAGTGTTCGCGAGTCCGCGATTTCGCGAGTGTTCGCGAGTCCGCGATTTCGCGAGTGTTTGCGGGTCCGCGATTTCGAAGGTGTTCGCGAGTCCGCGATTTCGCGAGTGTTTGCTAGTCCGCGATTTCGCGAGTGTTCGCGAGTCCGCGATTTCGCGAGTGTTCGCGAGTGCGCGATTTCGCGAGTGTTTGCGAGTGTTCGCGAGTCCGCGATTTCGCGATTTTGCGAGTGTTTGCGAGTCCGCGATTTCGCGAGTGTTCACAAGTCCGCGATTTCGCGAGCGTTCGCGAGTCCGCGATTTCGCGAGTGTTCGGGAGTCCGCGATTTCGCGAGTGTTTGCGAGTCCGCGATTTCGCGAGTGTTTGCGAGTCCGCGATGTCGCGAGTGTTTGCGAGTGTTTGCGAGTCCGCGATTTCGCGGGTGTTCGCGAGTCCGCGATTTCGCGAGTGTTTGCGAGTCCGCGATTTCGCGAGTCCGCGATTTCGCGAGTGTTTGCGAGTCCGCGATTTCGCGAGTGTTCGCGAGTCCGCGATTTCGCGAGTGTTCGCGAGTCCGCAATTTCGCGAGTGTTTGCGAGTCCGCGATTTCGCGGGTGTTCGCGAGTCCGCGATTTCGCGAGTGTTCGCGAGTCCGCGATTTCGCGAGTGTTCGCGAGTCCGCGATTTCGCGAGTGTTTGCGAGTCCGCGATTTCGCGGGTGTTCGCGAGTCCCCGATTTCGCGAGTGTTTGTGAGTCCGCGATTTCGCGGGTGTTTGCGATTTCGCATGTGTTCGCGATTCCGCGATGTCGCGAGTGTTTGCGAGTGTTTGCGAGTCCGCGATTTCGCGAGTGTTTGCGAGTGTTTGAGTCCGCGATTTCGCGGGTGTTCGCGAGTCCGCGATTTCGCGGGTGTTCGCGAGTCCGCGATTTCGCGAGTGTTTGCGAGTACGCGAGTCCGCGATTTCGCGAGTGTTTGCGAGTCCGCGATTTCGCGAGTGGTTGCGAGTCCGCGATTTCGCGAGTGTTCGCGAGTCCGCGATGTCGCGAGTGTTTGCGAGTGTTTGCGAGTCCGCGATTTCGCGGGTGTTCGCGAGTCCGCGATTTCGCGAGTGTTTGCGAGTCCGCGATTTCGCGGGTGTTTGCGAGTCCGCGATTTCGCGGGTGTTTGCGAGTCCGCGATTTCGCGAGTGTTTGCGAGTCCGCGATTTCGCGAGTGTTCGCGAGTGTTTGCGAGTCCGCGATTTCGCGAGTGGTTGCGAGTCCGCGATTTCGCGAGTGTTCGCGAGTCCGCGATTTCGCGAGTGTTTGCGAGTCCGCGATTTCGCGGGTGTTCGCGAGTCCCCGATTTCGCGAGTGTTTGTGAGTCCGCGATTTCGCGGGTGTTTGCGATTTCGCATGTGTTCGCGATTCCGCGATGTCGCGAGTGATTGCGAGTGTTTGCGAGTCCGCGATTTCGCGAGTGTTTGCGAGTGTTTGCGAGTCCGCGATTTCGCGGGTGTTCGCGAGTCCGCGATGTCGCGAGTGTTTGCGAGTGTTCGCGAGTCCGCGATTTCGCGAGTGTTTGCGAGTACGCGAGTCCGCGATTTCGCGAGTGTTCGCGTGTGCGCGATTTCGCGAGTGTTTGCGAGTCCGCGATTTCGCGGGTGTCCGCGAGTCCGCGATTTCGCGAGTGTTTGCGAGTGTTCGCGAGTCCGCGATTTCGCGATTTTGCGAGTGTTTGCGAGTCCGCGATTTCGCGAGTGTTCACAAGTCCGCGATTTCGCGAGCGTTCGCGAGTCCGCGATTTCGCGAGTGTTCGGGAGTCCGCGATTTCGCGAGTGTTTGCGAGTCCGCGATTTCGCGAGTGTTTGCGAGTCCGCGATTTCGCGAGTGTTTGCGAGTCCGCGATGTCGCGAGTGTTTGCGAGTGTTTGCGAGTCCGCGATTTCGCGGGTGTTCGCGAGTCCGCGATTTCGCGGTTTTTCGCGAGTCCGCGATTTCGCGAGTGTTTGCGAGTCCGCGATTTCGCGAGTGTTCGCGAGTCCGCGATTTCGCGAGTGTTCGCGAGTCCGCAATTTCGCGAGTGTTTGCGAGTCCGCGATTTCGCGGGTGTTCGCGAGTCCGCGATTTCGCGAGTGTTCGCGAGTCCGCGATTTCGCGAGTGTTCGGGAGTCCGCGATTTCGCGAGTGTTTGCGAGTCCGCGATTTCGCGAGTGTTTGCGAGTCCGCGATTTCGCGAGTGTTCGCGAGTCCGCGATTTCGCGAGTGTTCGCGAGTCCGCGATTTCGCGAGTGTTCGCGAGTCCGCGATGTCGCGAGTGTTTGCGAGTGTTTGCGAGTCCGCGATTTCACGAGTGTTCGCGAGTCCGCGATTTCGAGAGTGTTCGCGAGTCTTCGCGAGTACGCGATTTCGCGAGTGTTCGCGAGTCCGCGATTTCGCGAGTGTTTGCGAGTCCGCGATTTCGCGGGTGTTCGCGAGTCCGCGATTTCGCGAGTGTTAGCGAGTGTTTGCGAGTCCGCGAGTGTTCGCGAGTCCGCGATTTCGCGAGTGTTTGCGAGTCCGCGATTTCGCGGGTGTTCGCGAGTCCGCGATTTCGCGAGTGTTCGCGAGTCCGCGATTTCGCGGGTGTTCGCGAGTCCGCGATTTCGCGGGTGTTCGCGAGTCCGCGATTTCGCGAGTGTTCGCGAGTCCGCGATTTCGCGAGTGTTCGCGAGTCCGCGATGTCGCGAGTGTTTGCGAGTGTTTGCGAGTCCGCGATTTCGCGGGTGTTCGCGAGTCCGCGATTTCGCGGGTGTTCGCGAGTCCGCGATTTCGCGAGTGTTTGCTAGTCCGCGATTTCGCGAGTGTTTGCGAGTCCGCGATTTCGCGAGTGTTCGCGACTACGCGATTTCGCGAGTGTTCGCGAGTCCGCGATTTCGCGAGTGTTTGCGAGTCCGCGATGTCGCGAGTGTTTGCGAGTGTTTGCGAGTCCGCGATTTCGCGGGTGTTCGCGAGTCCGCGATTTCGCGGTTGTTCGCGAGTCCGCGATTTCGCGAGTGTTTGCGAGTCCGCGATTTCGCGAGTGTTCGCGAGTCCGCGATTTCGCGAGTGTTTGCGAGTCCGCGATTTCGCGAGTGTTTGCGAGTCCGCGATTTCGCGAGTGTTTGCGAGTCCGCGATGTCGCGAGTGTTTGCGAGTGTTTGCGAGTCCGCGATTTCGCGGGTGTTCGCGAGTCCGCGATTTCGCGAGTGTTTGCGAGTCCGCGATTTCGCGAGTCCGCGATTTCGCGAGTGTTTGCGAGTCCGCGATTTCGCGAGTGTTCGCGAGTCCGCGATTTCGCGAGTGTTCGCGAGTCCGCGATTTCGCGAGTGTTTGCGAGTCCGCGATTTCGCGGGTGTTCGCGAGTCCGCGATTTCGCGAGTGTTCGCGAGTCCGCGATTTCGCGAGTGTTCGCGAGTCCGCGATTTCGCGAGTGTTTGCGAGTCCGCGATTTCGCGGGTGTTCGCGAGTCCCCGATTTCGCGAGTGTTTGTGAGTCCGCGATTTCGCGGGTGTTTGCGATTTCGCATGTGTTCGCGAGTCCGCGATGTCGCGAGTGTTTGCGAGTGTTTGCGAGTCCGCGATTTCGCGAGTGTTTGCGAGTGTTTGCGAGTCCGCGATTTCGCGGGTGTTCGCGAGTCCGCGATTTCGCGGGTGTTTGCGAGTACGCGAGTCCGCGATTTCGCGAGTGTTTGCGAGTCCGCGATTTCGCGAGTGTTTGCGAGTACGCGAGTCCGCGATTTCGCGAGTGTTTGCGAGTCCGCGATTTCGCGAGTGGTTGCGAGTCCGCGATTTCGCGAGTGTTCGCGAGTCCGCGATGTCGCGAGTGTTTGCGAGTGTTTGCGAGTCCGCGATTTCACGAGTGTTCGCGAGTCCGCGATTTCGAGAGTGTTCGCGAGTCTTCGCGAGTCCGCGATTTCGCGAGTGTTCGCGAGTCCGCGATTTCGCGAGTGTTTGCGAGTCCGCGATTTCGCGGGTGTTCGCGAGTCCCCGATTTCGCGAGTGTTTGTGAGTCCGCGATTTCGCGGGTGTTTGCGATTTCGCATGTGTTCGCGATTCCGCGATGTCGCGAGTGATTGCGAGTGTTTGCGAGTCCGCGATTTCGCGAGTGTTTGCGAGTGTTTGCGAGTCCGCGATTTCGCGGGTGTTCGCGAGTCCGCGATTTCGCGGGTGTTCGCGAGTCCGCGATTTCGCGGGTGTTCGCGAGTCCGCGATTTCGCGAGTGTTTGCGAGTACGCGAGTCCGCGATTTCGCGAGTGTTTGCGAGTCCGCGATTTCGCGAGTGGTTGCGAGTCCGCGATTTCGCGAGTGTTCGCGAGTCCGCGATGTCGCGAGTGTTTGCGAGTGTTTGCGAGTCCGCGATTTCGCGGGTGTTCGCGAGTCCGCGATTTCGCGAGTGTTTGCGAGTCCGCGATTTCGCGGGTGTTTGCGAGTCCGCGATTTCGCGAGTGTTTGCGAGTCCGCGATTTCGCGAGTGTTTGCGAGTCCGCGATTTCGCGAGTGTTCGCGAGTGTTTGCGAGTCCGCGATTTCGCGAGTGGTTGCGAGTCCGCGATTTCGCGAGTGTTCGCGAGTCCGCGATTTCGCGAGTGTTTGCGAGTCCGCGATTTCGCGGGTGTTTGCGAGTCCGCGATTTCGCGAGTGTTTGCGAGTCCGCGATTTCGCGAGTGTTTGCGAGTCCGCGATTTCGCGAGTGTTCGCGAGTCCGGGATTTCGCGAGTGTTCGCGAGTCCGCGATGTCGCGAGTGTTTGCGAGTGTTCGCGAGTCCGCGATTTCGCGAGTGTTTGCGAGTACGCGAGTCCGCGATTTCGCGAGTGTTCGCGTGTGCGCGATTTCGCGAGTGTTTGCGAGTCCGCGATTTCGCGGGTGTCCGCGAGTCCGCGATTTCGCGAGTGTTTGCGAGTGTTCGCGAGTCCGCGATTTCGCGATTTTGCGAGTGTTTGCGAGTCCGCGATTTCGCGAGTGTTCACAAGTCCGCGATTTCGCGAGCGTTCGCGAGTCCGCGATTTCGCGAGTGTTCGGGAGTCCGCGATTTCGCGAGTGTTTGCGAGTCCGCGATTTCGCGAGTGTTTGCGAGTCCGCGATTTCGCGAGTGTTTGCGAGTCCGCAATGTCGCGAGTGTTTGCGAGTGTTTGCGAGTCCGCGATTTCGCGGGTGTTCGCGAGTCCGCGATTTCGCGGTTGTTCGCGAGTCCGCGATTTCGCGAGTGTTTGCGAGTCCGCGATTTCGCGAGTGTTCGCGAGTCCGCGATTTCGCGAGTGTTCGCGAGTCCGCAATTTCGCGAGTGTTTGCGAGTCCGCGATTTCGCGGGTGTTCGCGAGTCCGCGATTTCGCGAGTGTTCGCGAGTCCGCGATTTCGCGAGTGTTCGGGAGTCCGCGATTTCGCGAGTGTTTGCGAGTCCGCGATTTCGCGAGTGTTTGCGAGTCCGCGATTTCGCGAGTGTTCGCGAGTCCGCGATTTCGCGAGTGTTCGCGAGTCCGCGATTTCGCGAGTGTTCGCGAGTCCGCGATGTCGCGAGTGTTTGCGAGTGTTTGCGAGTTCGCGATTTCACGAGTGTTCGCGAGTCCGCGATTTCGAGAGTGTTCGCGAGTCTTCGCGAGTACGCGATTTCGCGAGTGTTCGCGAGTCCGCGATTTCGCGAGTGTTTGCGAGTCCGCGATTTCGCGGGTGTTCGCGAGTCCGCGATTTCGCGGGTGTTCGCGAGTCCGCGATTTCGCGGGTGTTCGCGAGTCCGCGATTTCGCGAGTGTTCGCGAGTGTTCGCGAGTCCGCGATGTCGCGAGTGTTTGCGAGTGTTTGCGAGTCCGCGATTTCGCGGGTGTTCGCGAGTCCGCGATTTCGCGAGTGTTTGCGAGTCCGCGATTTCGCGAGTGTTTGCGAGTCCGCGATTTCGCGAGTGTTTGCGAGTCCGCGATTTCGCGAGTGTTTGCGAGTCCGCGATGTCGCGAGTGTTTGCGAGTGTTTGCGAGTCCGCGATTTCGCGGGTGTTCGCGAGTCCGCGATTTCGCGGTTGTTCGCGAGTCCGCGATTTCGCGAGTCCGCGATTTCGCGAGTGTTTGCGAGTCCGCGATTTCGCGAGTGTTCGCGAGTCCGCGATTTCGCGAGTGTTCGCGAGTCCGCAATTTCGCGAGTGTTTGCGAGTCCGCGATTTCGCGGGTGTTCGCGAGTCCGCGATTTCGCGAGTGTTCGCGAGTCCGCGATTTCGCGAGTGTTCGGGAGTCCGCGATTTCGCGAGTGTTTGCGAGTCCGCGATTTCGCGAGTGTTTGCGAGTCCGCGATTTCGCGAGTGTTTGCGAGTCCGCGATGTCGCGAGTGTTTGCGAGTGTTTGCGAGTCCGCGATTTCGCGGGTGTTCGCGAGTCCGCGATTTCGCGAGTGTTTGCGAGTCCGCGATTTCGCGAGTCCGCGATTTCGCGAGTGTTTGCGAGTCCGCGATTTCGCGAGTGTTTGCGAGTCCGCGATTTCGCGAGTGTTCGCGAGTCCGCAATTTCGCGAGTGTTTGCGAGTCCGCGATTTCGCGGGTGTTCGCGAGTCCGCGATTTCGCGAGTGTTCGCGAGTCCGCGATTTCGCGAGTGTTCGCGAGTCCGCGATTTCGCGAGTGTTTGCGAGTCCGCGATTTCGCGGGTGTTCGCGAGTCCCCGATTTCGCGAGTGTTTGTGAGTCCGCGATTTCGCGGGTGTTTGCGATTTCGCATGTGTTCGCGATTCCGCGATGTCGCGAGTGTTTGCGAGTGTTTGCGAGTCCGCGATTTCGCGAGTGTTTGCGAGTCCGCGATTTCGCGGGTGTTCGCGAGTCCTCGATTTCGCGGGTGTTCGCGAGTCCGCGATTTCGCGAGTGTTTGCGAGTACGCGAGTCCGCGATTTCGCGAGTGTTTGCGAGTCCGCGATTTCGCGAGTGGTTGCGAGTCCGCGATTTCGCGAGTGTTCGCGAGTCCGCGATGTCGCGAGTGTTTGCGAGTGTTTGCGAGTCCGCGATTTCGCGGGTGTTCGCGAGTCCGCGATTTCGCGAGTGTTTGCGAGTCCGCGATTTCGCGGGTGTTTGCGAGTCCGCGATTTCGCGAGTGTTTGCGAGTCCGCGATTTCGCGAGTGTTTGCGAGTCCGCGATTTCGCGAGTGTTCGCGAGTCCGGGATTTCGCGAGTGTTCGCGAGTCCGCGATTTCGCGAGTGTTCGCGAGTCCGCGATGTCGCGAGTGTTTGCGAGTGTTCGCGAGTCCGCGATGTCGCGAGTGTTTGCGAGTGTTTGCGAGTCCGCGATTTCGCGAGTGTTCGCGAGTCCGCGATTTCGCGAGTGTTTGCGAGTCCGCGATTTCGCGGGTGTTTGCGAGTCCGCGATTTCGCGAGTGTTTGCGAGTCCGCGATTTCGCGAGTGTTTGCGAGTCCGCGATTTCGCGAGTGTTCGCGAGTCCGGGATTTCGCGAGTGTTCGCGAGTCCGCGATTTCGCGAGTGTTCGCGAGTCCGCGATGTCGCGAGTGTTTGCGAGTGTTCGCGAGTCCGCGATTTCGCGAGTGTTTGCGAGTACGCGAGTCCGCGATTTCGCGAGTGTTCGCGAGTCCGCGATTTCGCGAGTGTTCGCGAGTCCGCGATTTCGCGAGTGGTTGCGAGTCCGCGATTTCGCGAGTGTTTGCGAGTCCGCGATTTCGCGAGTGTTTGCGAGTCCGCGATTTCGCGAGTCCGTGATTTCGCGAGTGTTCGCGATTCCGCGATTTCGCGAGTGTTCGCGAGTCCGCGATGTCGCGAGTGTTTGCGAGTGTTTGCGAGTCCGCGATTTCGCGGGTGTTCGCGAGTCCGCGATTTCGCGAGTGTTTGCGAGTACGCGAGTCCGCGATTTCGCGAGTGTTCGCGAGTCCGCGAGTGTTTGCGAGTCCGCGATTTCGCGAGTGTTTGCGAGTCCGCGATTTCGCGAGTGTTTGCGTGTCCGCGATTTCGCGGGTGTTCGCGAGTCCGCGATTTCGCGAGTGTTTGCGAGTCCGCGATTTCGCGAGTGTTTGCGAGTCCGCGATTTCGCGGGTGTTCGCGATTTCGCATTTGTGTTCGCGAGTCCGCGACGTCGCGAGTGTTTGCGAGTGTTTGCGAGTCCGCGATTTCGCGAGTGTTTGCGAGTGGTTGCGAGTCCGCGATTTCGCGAGTGTTCGCGAGTCCGCGATGTCGCGAGTGTTTGCGAGTGTTTGCGAGTCCGCGATTTCGCGGGTGTTCGCGAGTCCGCGATTTCGCGAGTGTTTGCGAGTCCGCGATTTCGCGGGTGTTTGCGAGTCCGCGATTTCGCGAGTGTTTGCGAGTCCGCGATTTCGCGAGTGTTTGCGAGTCCGCGATTTCGCGAGTGTTCGCGAGTCCGGGATTTCGCGAGTGTTCGCGAGTCCGCGATTTCGCGAGTGTTCGCGAGTCCGCGATGTCGCGAGTGTTTGCGAGTGTTCGCGAGTCCGCGATTTCGCGAGTGTTTGCGAGTACGCGAGTCCGCGATTTCGCGAGTGTTCGCGAGTCCGCGATTTCGCGAGTGTTCGCGAGTCCGCGATTTCGCGAGTGGTTGCGAGTCCGCGATTTCGCGAGTGTTTGCGAGTCCGCGATTTCGCGAGTCCGTGATTTCGCGAGTGTTCGCGATTCCGCGATTTCGCGAGTGTTCGCGAGTCCGCGATGTCGCGAGTGTTTGCGAGTGTTTGCGAGTCCGCGATTTCACGAGTGTTCGCGAGTCCGCGATTTCGAGAGTGTTCGCGAGTCTTCGCGAGTCCGCGATTTCGCGGGTGTTCGCGAGTCCGCGATTTCGCGGTTGTTCGCGAGTCCGCGATTTCGCGAGTGTTTGCGAGTACGCGAGTCCGCGATTTCGCGAGTGTTCCCGAGTCCGCGATTTCGCGAGTGTTCGCGAGTCCGCGAGTGTTTGCGAGTCCGCGATTTCGCGAGTGTTTGCGAGTCCGCGATTTCGCGAGTGTTTGCGAGTCCGCGATTTCGGGGGTGTTCGCGAGTCCGCGATTTCGCGAGTGTTTGCGAGTCCGCGATTTCGCGGGTGTTCGCGAGTCCGCGATTTCGCGAGTGTTTGCGAGTCCGTGATTTCGCGAGTGTTTGCGAGTTCGCGATTTCGCGGGTGTTCGCGAGTCCGCCATTTCGCGAGTGTTTGCGAGTCCGCGATTTCGCGGGTGTTCGCGAGTCCGCGATTTCGCGAGTGTTTGCGAGTCCGCGATTTCGCGAGTGTTCGCGAGACCGTGATTTCGCGAGTGTTTGCGAATCCGCGATTTCGCGGGTGTTCGCGAGTCCGCGATGTCGCGAGTGTTTGCGAGTCCGCGATTTCGCGGGTGTTCGCGAGTCCGCGATTTCGCGAGTGTTTGCGAGTACGCGAGTCCGAGATTTCGCGAGTGTTCGCGAGTCCGCGATTTCGCGAGTGTTCACAAGTCCGTGATTTCGCGAGTGTTTGCGAGTCCGCGATTTCGCGAGTGTTCGGGAGTCCGCGATTTCGCGAGTGTTTGCGGGTCCGCGATTTCGCGAGTGTTTGCGAGTCCGCGATTTCGCGAGTGTTCGCGAGTCCGCGATTTCGCGAGTGTTCGCGAGTCCGCGATGTCGCGAGTGTTTGCAAGTGTTTGCGAGTCCGCGATTTCGCGGATGTTCGCGAGTCCGCGATTTCGCGGTTGTTCGCGAGTCCGCGATTTCGCGAGTGTTCGCGAGTCCGCGATTTCGCGAGTGTTTGCGAGTACGCGAGTCCGCGATTTCGCGAGTGTTCGCGAGTCCGCGATTTCGCGGTTGTTCGCGAGTCCGCGATTTCGCGGTTGTTCGCGAGTCCGCGATTTCGCGAGTGTTTGCGAGTACGCGAGTCCGCGATTTCGCGAGTGTTCGCGAGTCCGCGATTTCGCGAGTGTTTGCGAGTCCGCGATTTCGCGGGTGATCGCGAGTCCGCGATTTCGCGAGTGTTTGCGAGTCCGCGATTTCGCGAGTGTTCGCGAGTCCACGATTTCGCGAGTGTTCGCGAGTCCGCGATTTCGCGAGTGTTTGCGAGTCCGCGATTTCGCGGGTGTTCGCGAGTCCGCGATTTCGCGAGTGTTCGCGAGTCCGCGATTTCGCGAGTGTTCGCGAGTCCGCGATTTCGCGAGTGTTTGCGAGTCCGCGATTTCGCGGGTGTTCGCGAGTCCCCGATTTCGCGAGTGTTTGCGAGTCCGCGATGTCGCGAGTGTTTGCGAGTGTTTGCGAGTCCGCGATTTCGCGGGTGTTCGCGAGTCCGCGATGTCGCGAGTGTTTGCGAGTGTTTGCGAGTCCGCGATTTCGCGGGTGTTCGCGAGTCCGCGATTTCGCGGTTGTTCGCGAGTCCGCGATTTCGCGAGTGTTTGCGAGTACGCGAGTCCGCGATTTCGCGAGTGTTCGCGAGTCCGCGATTTCGCGAGGGTTCGCGAGTCCGCGAGTGTTTGCGAGTCTGCGAGTGTTTGCGAGTCCGCGATTTCGCGAGTGTTTGCGAGTCCGCGATTTCGCGAGTGTTTGCGAGTCCGCGATTTCGCGAGTGTTCGCGAGTCCGCGATTTCGCGAGTGTTTGCGAGTCCGCGATTTCGCGGGTGTTCGCGAGTCCGCGATTTCGCGAGTGTTTGCGAGTCCGTGATTTCGCGAGTGTTTGCGAATCCGGGATTTCGCGAGTGTTTGTGAGTCCGCGATTTCGCGGGTGTTTGCGATTTCGCATGTGTTCGCGAGTCCGCGATGTCGCGAGTGTTTGCGAGTGTTTGCGAGTCCGCGATTTCGCGAGTGTTTGCGAGTGTTTGCGAGTCCGCGATTTCGCGGGTGTTCGCGAGTCCGCGATTTCGCGGGTGTTCGCGAGTCCGCGATTTCGCGAGTGTTTGCGAGTACGCGAGTCCGCGATTTCGCGAGTGTTTGCGAGTCCGCGATTTCGCGAGTGGTTGCGAGTCCGCGATTTCGCGAGTGTTCGCGAGTCCGCGATGTCGCGAGTGTTTGCGAGTGTTTGCGAGTCCGCGATTTCACGAGTGTTCGCGAGTCCGCGATTTCGAGAGTGTTCGCGAGTCCGCGATTTCGAGAGTGTTCGCGAGTCTTCGCGAGTCCGCGATTTCACGAGTGTTCGCGAGTCCGCGATGTCGCGAGTGTTTGCGAGTGTTTGCGAGTCCGCGATTTCACGAGTGTTCGCGAGTCCGCGATTTCACGAGTGTTGGCGAGTCCGCGATTTCGAGAGTGTTCGCGAGTCTTCGCGAGTCCGCGATTTCACGAGTGTTCGCGAGTCCGCGATGTCGCGAGTGTTTGCGAGTGTTTGCGAGTCCGCGATTTCACGAGTGTTCGCGACTACGAACACCCGCGAGTGTTCGCGACTACGCGATTTCGCGAGTGTTCGCGAGTCCGCGATTTCGCGAGTGTTTGCGAGTCCGCGATGTCGCGAGTGTTTGCGAGTGTTTGCGAGTCCGCGATTTCGCGGGTGTTCGCGAGTCCGCGATTTCGCGGTTGTTCGCGAGTCCGCGATTTCGCGAGTGTTTGCGAGTCCGCGATTTCGCGAGTGTTCGCGAGTCCGCGATTTCGCGAGTGTTTGCGAGTCCGCGATTTCGCGAGTGTTCGCGAGTCCGCGATTTCGCGAGTGTTCGCGAGTCCGCGATGTCGCGAGTGTTTGCGAGTGTTTGCGAGTCCGCGATTTCGCGGGTGTTCGCGAGTCCGCGATTTCGCGGGTGTTCGCGAGTCCGCGATTTCGCGAGTGTTTGCTAGTCCGCGATTTCGCGAGTGTTTGCGAGTCCGCGATTTCGCGAGTGTTCGCGACTACGCGATTTCGCGAGTGTTCGCGAGTCCGCGATTTCGCGAGTGTTTGCGAGTCCGCGATGTCGCGAGTGTTTGCGAGTGTTTGCGAGTCCGCGATTTCGCGGGTGTTCGCGAGTCCGCGATTTCGCGAGTGTTAGCGAGTGTTTGCGAGTCCGCGAGTGTTCGCGAGTCCGCGATTTCGCGAGTGTTTGCGAGTCCGCGATTTCGCGGGTGTTCGCGAGTCCGCGATTTCGCGAGTGTTCGCGAGTCCGCGATTTCGCGGGTGTTCGCGAGTCCGCGATTTCGGGGGTGTTCGCGAGTCCGCGATTTCGCGAGTGTTCGCGAGTCCGCGATTTCGCGAGTGTTCGCGAGTCCGCGATGTCGCGAGTGTTTGCGAGTGTTTGCGAGTCCGCGATTTCGCGGGTGTTCGCGAGTCCGCGATTTCGCGGGTGTTCGCGAGTCCGCGATTTCGCGAGTGTTTGCTAGTCCGCGATTTCGCGAGTGTTTGCGAGTCCGCGATTTCGCGAGTGTTCGCGACTACGCGATTTCGCGAGTGTTCGCGAGTCCGCGATTTCGCGAGTGTTCGCGAGTCCGCGATTTCGCGAGTGTTTGCGGGTCCGCGATTTCGAAGGTGTTCGCGAGTCCGCGATTTCGCGAGTGTTTGCTAGTCCGCGATTTCGCGAGTGTTCGCGAGTCCGCGATTTCGCGAGTGTTCGCGAGTGCGCGATTTCGCGAGTGTTTGCGAGTCCGCGATTTCGCGGGTGTCCGCGAGTCCGCGATTTCGCGAGTGTTTGCGAGTCCGCGATTTCGCGAGTGTTCGCGAGTCCGCGATTTCGCGAGTGTTCGCGAGTCCGCAATTTCGCGAGTGTTTGCGAGTCCGCGATTTCGCGGGTGTTCGCGAGTCCGCGATTTCGCGAGTGTTCGCGAGTCCGCGATTTCGCGAGTGTTCGGGAGTCCGCGATTTCGCGAGTGTTTGCGAGTCCGCGATTTCGCGAGTGTTTGCGAGTCCGCGATTTCGCGAGTGTTTGCGAGTCCGCGATGTCGCGAGTGTTTGCGAGTGTTTGCGAGTCCGCGATTTCGCGGGTGTTCGCGAGTCCGCGATTTCGCGAGTGTTTGCGAGTCCGCGATTTCGCGAGTCCGCGATTTCGCGAGTGTTTGCGAGTCCGCGATTTCGCGAGTGTTCGCGAGTCCGCGATTTCGCGAGTGTTCGCGAGTCCGCAATTTCGCGAGTGTTTGCGAGTCCGCGATTTCGCGGGTGTTCGCGAGTCCGCGATTTCGCGAGTGTTCGCGAGTCCGCGATTTCGCGAGTGTTCGCGAGTCCGCGATTTCGCGAGTGTTTGCGAGTCCGCGATTTCGCGGGTGTTCGCGAGTCCCCGATTTCGCGAGTGTTTGTGAGTCCGCGATTTCGCGGGTGTTTGCGATTTCGCATGTGTTCGCGATTCCGCGATGTCGCGAGTGTTTGCGAGTCCGCGATTTCGCGAGTGTTTGCGAGTGTTTGCGAGTCCGCGATTTCGCGGGTGTTCGCGAGTCCGCGATTTCGCGGGTGTTCGCGAGTCCGCGATTTCGCGAGTGTTTGCGAGTACGCGAGTCCGCGATTTCGCGAGTGTTTGCGAGTCCGCGATTTCGCGAGTGGTTGCGAGTCCGCGATTTCGCGAGTGTTCGCGAGTCCGCGATGTCGCGAGTGTTTGCGAGTGTTTGCGAGTCCGCGATTTCGCGGGTGTTCGCGAGTCCGCGATTTCGCGAGTGTTTGCGAGTCCGCGATTTCGCGGGTGTTTGCGAGTCCGCGATTTCGCGAGTGTTTGCGAGTCCGCGATTTCGCGAGTGTTTGCGAGTCCGCGATTTCGCGAGTGTTCGCGAGTCCGGGATTTCGCGAGTGTTCGCGAGTCCGCGATTTCGCGAGTGTTCGCGAGTCCGCGATGTCGCGAGTGTTTGCGAGTGTTCGCGAGTCCGCGATGTCGCGAGTGTTTGCGAGTGTTTGCGAGTCCGCGATTTCGCGAGTGTTCGCGAGTCCGCGATTTCGCGGGTGTTTGCGAGTCCGCGATTTCGCGAGTGTTTGCGAGTCCGCGATTTCGCGAGTGTTTGCGAGTCCGCGATTTCGCGAGTGTTCGCGAGTCCGGGATTTCGCGAGTGTTCGCGAGTCCGCGATTTCGCGAGTGTTCGCGAGTCCGCGATGTCGCGAGTGTTTGCGAGTGTTCGCGAGTCCGCGATGTCGCGAGTGTTTGCGAGTGTTTGCGAGTCCGCGATTTCGCGAGTGTTTGCGAGTCCGCGATTTCGCGGGTGTTTGCGAGTCCGCGATTTCGCGAGTGTTTGCGAGTCCGCGATTTCGCGAGTGTTTGCGAGTCCGCGATTTCGCGAGTGTTCGCGAGTCCGGGATTTCGCGAGTGTTCGCGAGTCCGCGATTTCGCGAGTGTTCGCGAGTCCGCGATTTCGCGAGTGTTCGCGAGTCCGCGATGTCGCGAGTGTTTGCGAGTGTTCGCGAGTCCGCGATTTCGCGAGTGTTTGCGAGTACGCGAGTCCGCGATTTCGCGAGTGTTCGCGAGTCCGCGATTTCGCGAGTGTTCGCGAGTCCGCGATTTCGCGAGTGGTTGCGAGTCCGCGATTTCGCGAGTGTTTGCGAGTCCGCGATTTCGCGAGTGTTTGCGAGTCCGCGATTTCGCGAGTCCGTGATTTCGCGAGTGTTCGCGATTCCGCGATTTCGCGAGTGTTCGCGAGTCCGCGATGTCGCGAGTGTTTGCGAGTGTTTGCGAGTCCGCGATTTCGCGGGTGTTCGCGAGTCCGCGATTTCGCGAGTGTTTGCGAGTACGCGAGTCCGCGATTTCGCGAGTGTTCGCGAGTCCGCGAGTGTTTGCGAGTCCGCGATTTCGCGAGTGTTTGCGAGTCCGCGATTTCGCGAGTGTTTGCGTGTCCGCGATTTCGCGGGTGTTCGCGAGTCCGCGATTTCGCGAGTGTTTGCGAGTCCGCGATTTCGCGAGTGTTTGCGAGTCCGCGATTTCGCGGGTGTTCGCGATTTCGCATTTGTGTTCGCGAGTCCGCGACGTCGCGAGTGTTTGCGAGTGTTTGCGAGTCCGCGATTTCGCGAGTGTTTGCGAGTGGTTGCGAGTCCGCGATTTCGCGAGTGTTCGCGAGTCCGCGATGTCGCGAGTGTTTGCGAGTGTTTGCGAGTCCGCGATTTCGCGGGTGTTCGCGAGTCCGCGATTTCGCGAGTGTTTGCGAGTCCGCGATTTCGCGGGTGTTTGCGAGTCCGCGATTTCGCGAGTGTTTGCGAGTCCGCGATTTCGCGAGTGTTTGCGAGTCCGCGATTTCGCGAGTGTTCGCGAGTCCGGGATTTCGCGAGTGTTCGCGAGTCCGCGATTTCGCGAGTGTTCGCGAGTCCGCGATGTCGCGAGTGTTTGCGAGTGTTCGCGAGTCCGCGATTTCGCGAGTGTTTGCGAGTACGCGAGTCCGCGATTTCGCGAGTGTTCGCGAGTCCGCGATTTCGCGAGTGTTCGCGAGTCCGCGATTTCGCGAGTGGTTGCGAGTCCGCGATTTCGCGAGTGTTTGCGAGTCCGCGATTTCGCGAGTCCGTGATTTCGCGAGTGTTCGCGATTCCGCGATTTCGCGAGTGTTCGCGAGTCCGCGATGTCGCGAGTGTTTGCGAGTGTTTGCGAGTCCGCGATTTCACGAGTGTTCGCGAGTCCGCGATTTCGAGAGTGTTCGCGAGTCTTCGCGAGTCCGCGATTTCGCGGGTGTTCGCGAGTCCGCGATTTCGCGGTTGTTCGCGAGTCCGCGATTTCGCGAGTGTTTGCGAGTACGCGAGTCCGCGATTTCGCGAGTGTTCCCGAGTCCGCGATTTCGCGAGTGTTCGCGAGTCCGCGAGTGTTTGCGAGTCCGCGATTTCGCGAGTGTTTGCGAGTCCGCGATTTCGCGAGTGTTTGCGAGTCCGCGATTTCGGGGGTGTTCGCGAGTCCGCGATTTCGCGAGTGTTTGCGAGTCCGCGATTTCGCGGGTGTTCGCGAGTCCGCGATTTCGCGAGTGTTTGCGAGTCCGTGATTTCGCGAGTGTTTGCGAGTTCGCGATTTCGCGGGTGTTCGCGAGTCCGCCATTTCGCGAGTGTTTGCGAGTCCGCGATTTCGCGGGTGTTCGCGAGTCCGCGATTTCGCGAGTGTTTGCGAGTCCGCGATTTCGCGAGTGTTCGCGAGACCGTGATTTCGCGAGTGTTTGCGAATCCGCGATTTCGCGGGTGTTCGCGAGTCCGCGATGTCGCGAGTGTTTGCGAGTCCGCGATTTCGCGGGTGTTCGCGAGTCCGCGATTTCGCGAGTGTTTGCGAGTACGCGAGTCCGAGATTTCGCGAGTGTTCGCGAGTCCGCGATTTCGCGAGTGTTCGCGAGTCCGCGATTTCGCGGTTGTTCGCGAGTCCGCGATTTCGCGGTTGTTCGCGAGTCCGCGATTTCGCGAGTGTTTGCGAGTACGCGAGTCCGCGATTTCGCGAGTGTTCGCGAGTACGCGATTTCGCGAGTGTTTGCGAGTCCGCGATTTCGCGGGTGATCGCGAGTCCGCGATTTCGCGAGTGTTTGCGAGTCCGCGATTTCGCGAGTGTTCGCGAGTCCGCGATTTCGCGAGTGTTTGCGAGTCCGCGATTTCGCGGGTGTTTGCGAGTCCGCGATTTCGCGGGTGTTCGCGAGTCCGCGATTTCGCGAGTGTTCGCGAGTCCGCGATTTCGCGAGTGTTCGCGAGTCCGCGATTTCGCGAGTGTTTGCGAGTCCGCGATTTCGCGGGTGTTCGCGAGTCCCCGATTTCGCGAGTGTTTGCGAGTCCGCGATGTCGCGAGTGTTTGCGAGTGTTTGCGAGTCCGCGATTTCGCGGGTGTTCGCGAGTCCGCGATGTCGCGAGTGTTTGCGAGTGTTTGCGAGTCCGCGATTTCGCGGGTGTTCGCGAGTCCGCGATTTCGCGGTTGTTCGCGAGTCCGCGATTTCGCGAGTGTTTGCGAGTACGCGAGTCCGCGATTTCGCGAGTGTTCGCGAGTCCGCGATTTCGCGAGGGTTCGCGAGTCCGCGAGTGTTTGCGAGTCTGCGAGTGTTTGCGAGTCCGCGATTTCGCGAGTGTTTGCGAGTCCGCGATTTCGCGAGTGTTTGCGAGTCCGCGATTTCGCGAGTGTTCGCGAGTCCGCGATTTCGCGAGTGTTTGCGAGTCCGCGATTTCGCGGGTGTTCGCGAGTCCGCGATTTCGCGAGTGTTTGCGAGTCCGTGATTTCGCGAGTGTTTGCGAATCCGGGATTTCGCGGGTGTTCGGGAGTCCGCGACGTCGCTAGTGTTTGCGAGTGTTTGCGAGTCCGCGATTTTGCGGGTGTTCGCGAGTCCGCGATTTCGCGGGTGTTCGCGAGTCCGCGATTTCGCGAGTGTTTGCGAGTACGCGAGTCCGAGATTTCGCGAGTGTTCGCGAGTCCGCGATTTCCCGAGTGTTCACAAGTCCGTGATTTCGCGACTGTTTGCGAGTCCGCGATTTCGCGAGTGTTCGGGAGTCCGCGATTTCGCGAGTGTTCGCGAGTCCGCGATTTCGCGAGTGTTTGCGAGTCCGCGATTTCGCGAGTGTTTGCGAGTCCGCGATTTCGCGAGTGTTCGCGAGTCCGCGATTTCGCGAGTGTTCGCGAGTCCGCGATGTCGCGAGTGTTTGCGAGTGTTTGCGAGTCCGCGATTTCGCGGGTGTTCGCGAGTCCGCGATTTCGCGGTTGTTCGCGAGTCCGCGATTTCGCGAGTGTTTGCGAGTCCGCGATTTCGCGAGTCCGCGGGTGTTCGCGAGTCCGCGATTTCGCGAGTGTTTGCGAGTCCGCGATTTCGCGAGTCCGCGATTTCGCGAGTGTTCGCGAGTGTTCGCGAGTCCGTGATTTCGCGGGTCTTCGCGAGTCCGCGATTTCGCGAGTGTTTGCGAGTCCGCGATTTCGCGAGTCCGCGATTTCGCGAGTGTTTGCGAATCCGCGATTTCGCGAGTGTTCGCGAGTCCGCGATTTCGCGAGTGTTTGCGAGTCCGCCATTTCGCGAGTGTTTGCGAGTCCGCGATTTCGCGGGTTTTCGCGAGTCCGCGATTTCGCGAGTGTTTGCGAGTACGCGAGTCCGCGATTTCGCGAGTCTTCGCGAGTCCGCGATTTCGCGAGTGTTCGCGAGTCCGCGATTTCGCGAGTGTTTGCGAGTCCGCGATTTCGCGAGTGTTTGCGAGTCCGCGATTTCGCGAGTCTGCGATTTCGCGAGTGTTTGCGAGTCCGCGATTTCGCGAGTGTTCGCGAGTCCGCGATTTCGCGGGTGTTCGCGAGTCCGCGATTTCGCGAATGTTTGCGAGTCCGCGATTTCGCGGGTGTTCGCGAGTCCGCGATTTCGCGAGTCCGCGATTTCGCGAGTGTTTGCGAGTCCGCGATTTCGCGAGTGTTTGCGAGTCCGCGATTTCGCGAGTGTTTGCGAGTGTTTGCGAGTCCGCGATTTTGCGGGTTTTCGCGAGTCCGCGATTTCGCGGGTGTTCGCGAGTCCGCGATTTCGCGAGTGTTTGCGAGTACGCGAGTCCGAGATTTCGCGAGTGTTCGCGAGTCCGCGATTTCCCGAGTGTTCACAAGTCCGTGATTTCGCGACTGTTTGCGAGTCCGCGATTTCGCGAGTGTTCGGGAGTCCGCGATTTCGCGAGTGTTCGCGAGTCCGCGATTTCGCGAGTGTTCGCGAGTCCGCGATTTCGCGAGTGTTTGCGAGTCCGCCATTTCGCGAGTGTTTGCGAGTCCGCGATTTCGCGGGTTTTCGCGAGTCCGCGATTTCGCGAGTGTTTGCGAGTACGCGAGTCCGCGATTTCGCGAGTCTTCGCGAGTCCGCGATTTCGCGAGTGTTCGCGAGTCCGCGATTTCGCGAGTGTTTGCGAGTCCGCGATTTCGCGAGTGTTTGCGAGTCCGCGATTTCGCGAGTCTGCGATTTCGCGAGTGTTTGCGAGTCCGCGATTTCGCGAGTGTTCGCGAGTCCGCGATTTCGCGGGTGTTCGCGAGTCCGCGATTTCGCGAATGTTTGCGAGTCCGCGATTTCGCGGGTGTTCGCGAGTCCGCGATTTCGCGAGTCCGCGATTTCGCGAGTGTTCGGGAGTCCGCGATGTCGCGAGTGTTTGCGAGTGTTTGCGAGTCCGCGATTTTGCGGGTTTTCGCGAGTCCGCGATTTCGCGGGTGTTCGCGAGTCCGCGATTTCGCGAGTGTTTGCGAGTACGCGAGTCCGAGATTTCGCGAGTGTTCGCGAGTCCGCGATTTCCCGAGTGTTCACAAGTCCGTGATTTCGCGACTGTTTGCGAGTCCGCGATTTCGCGAGTGTTCGGGAGTCCGCGATTTCGCGAGTGTTCGCGAGTCCGCGATTTCGCGAGTGTTCGCGAGTCCGCGATTTCGCGAGTGTTTGCGAGTCCGCGATTTCGCGAGTGTTTGCGAGTCCGCGATTTCGCGAGTGTTCGCGAGTCCGCGATTTCGCGAGTGTTCGCGAGTCCGCGATGTCGCGAGTGTTTGCGAGTGTTTGCGAGTCCGCGATTTCGCGGGTGTTCGCGAGTCCCCGATTTCGCGAGTGTTTGCGAGTCCGCGATTTCGCGGGTGTTCGCGAGTCCGCGATTTCGCTTGTGTTCGCGAGTCCGCGATGTCGCGAGTGTTTGCGAGTGTTTGCGAGTCCGCGATTTCGCGGGTGTTCGCGAGTCCGCGATTTCGCGAGTGTTCGCGAGTCCGCGATTTCACGAGTGTTCGCGAGTCCGCGATTTCGAGAGTGTTCGCGAGTGTTCGCGAGTCCGCGATTTCACGAGTGTTCGCGAGTCCGCGATTTCGCGAGTGTTCGCGAGTCCGCGATTTCGCGAGTGTTTGCGAGTACGCGATGTCGCGAGTGTTTGCGAGTCCGCGATTTCGCGAGTGTTTGCGAGTCCGCGATTTCGCGAGTGTTCGCGAGTCCGGGATTTCGCGAGTGTTCGCGAGTCCGCGATTTCGCGAGTGTTCGCGAGTCCGCGATGTCGCGAGTGTTTGCGAGTGTTCGCGAGTCCGCGATGTCGCGAGTGTTTGCGAGTGTTTGCGAGTCCGCGATTTCGCGAGTGTTCGCGAGTCCGCGATTTCGCGAGTGTTTGCGAGTCCGCGATTTCGCGGGTGTTTGCGAGTCCGCGATTTCGCGAGTGTTTGCGAGTCCGCGATTTCGCGAGTGTTTGCGAGTCCGCGATTTCGCGAGTGTTCGCGAGTCCGGGATTTCGCGAGTGTTCGCGAGTCCGCGATTTCGCGAGTGTTCGCGAGTCCGCGATGTCGCGAGTGTTTGCGAGTGTTCGCGAGTCCGCGATTTCGCGAGTGTTTGCGAGTACGCGAGTCCGCGATTTCGCGAGTGTTCGCGAGTCCGCGATTTCGCGAGTGTTCGCGAGTCCGCGATTTCGCGAGTGGTTGCGAGTCCGCGATTTCGCGAGTGTTTGCGAGTCCGCGATTTCGCGAGTGTTTGCGAGTCCGCGATTTCGCGAGTCCGTGATTTCGCGAGTGTTCGCGATTCCGCGATTTCGCGAGTGTTTGCGAGTGTTTGCGAGTCCGCGATTTCGCGGGTGTTCGCGAGTCCGCGATTTCGCGAGTGTTTGCGAGTACGCGAGTCCGCGATTTCGCGAGTGTTCGCGAGTCCGCGAGTGTTTGCGAGTCCGCGATTTCGCGAGTGTTTGCGAGTCCGCGATTTCGCGAGTGTTTGCGTGTCCGCGATTTCGCGGGTGTTCGCGAGTCCGCGATTTCGCGAGTGTTTGCGAGTCCGCGATTTCGCGAGTGTTTGCGAGTCCGCGATTTCGCGGGTGTTCGCGATTTCGCATTTGTGTTCGCGAGTCCGCGACGTCGCGAGTGTTTGCGAGTGTTTGCGAGTCCGCGATTTCGCGAGTGTTTGCGAGTGGTTGCGAGTCCGCGATTTCGCGAGTGTTCGCGAGTCCGCGATGTCGCGAGTGTTTGCGAGTGTTTGCGAGTCCGCGATTTCGCGGGTGTTCGCGAGTCCGCGATTTCGCGAGTGTTTGCGAGTCCGCGATTTCGCGGGTGTTTGCGAGTCCGCGATTTCGCGAGTGTTTGCGAGTCCGCGATTTCGCGAGTGTTTGCGAGTCCGCGATTTCGCGAGTGTTCGCGAGTCCGGGATTTCGCGAGTGTTCGCGAGTCCGCGATTTCGCGAGTGTTCGCGAGTCCGCGATGTCGCGAGTGTTTGCGAGTGTTCGCGAGTCCGCGATTTCGCGAGTGTTTGCGAGTACGCGAGTCCGCGATTTCGCGAGTGTTCGCGAGTCCGCGATTTCGCGAGTGTTCGCGAGTCCGCGATTTCGCGAGTGGTTGCGAGTCCGCGATTTCGCGAGTGTTTGCGAGTCCGCGATTTCGCGAGTCCGTGATTTCGCGAGTGTTCGCGATTCCGCGATTTCGCGAGTGTTCGCGAGTCCGCGATGTCGCGAGTGTTTGCGAGTGTTTGCGAGTCCGCGATTTCGCGAGTGTTTGCGAGTCCGCGATTTCGCGAGTGTTTGCGAGTCCGCGATTTCGCGGGTGTTCGCGATTTCGCATTTGTGTTCGCGAGTCCGCGACGTCGCGAGTGTTTGCGAGTGTTTGCGAGTCCGCGATTTCGCGAGTGTTTGCGAGTGGTTGCGAGTCCGCGATTTCGCGAGTGTTCGCGAGTCCGCGATGTCGCGAGTGTTTGCGAGTGTTTGCGAGTCCGCGATTTCGCGGGTGTTCGCGAGTCCGCGATTTCGCGAGTGTTTGCGAGTCCGCGATTTCGCGGGTGTTTGCGAGTCCGCGATTTCGCGAGTGTTTGCGAGTCCGCGATTTCGCGAGTGTTTGCGAGTCCGCGATTTCGCGAGTGTTCGCGAGTCCGGGATTTCGCGAGTGTTCGCGAGTCCGCGATTTCGCGGGTGTTTGCGAGTCCGCGATTTCGCGAGTGTTTGCGAGTCCGCGATTTCGCGAGTGTTTGCGAGTCCGCGATTTCGCGAGTGTTCGCGAGTCCGGGATTTCGCGAGTGTTCGCGAGTCCGCGATTTCGCGAGTGTTCGCGAGTCCGCGATGTCGCGAGTGTTTGCGAGTGTTCGCGAGTCCGCGATTTCGCGAGTGTTTGCGAGTACGCGAGTCCGCGATTTCGCGAGTGTTCGCGAGTCCGCGATTTCGCGAGTGTTCGCGAGTCCGCGATTTCGCGAGTGGTTGCGAGTCCGCGATTTCGCGAGTGTTTGCGAGTCCGCGATTTCGCGAGTCCGTGATTTCGCGAGTGTTCGCGATTCCGCGATTTCGCGAGTGTTCGCGAGTCCGCGATGTCGCGAGTGTTTGCGAGTGTTTGCGAGTCCGCGATTTCGCGAGTGTTTGCGAGTCCGCGATTTCGCGAGTGTTTGCGAGTCCGCGATTTCGCGGGTGTTCGCGATTTCGCATTTGTGTTCGCGAGTCCGCGACGTCGCGAGTGTTTGCGAGTGTTTGCGAGTCCGCGATTTCGCGAGTGTTTGCGAGTGGTTGCGAGTCCGCGATTTCGCGAGTGTTCGCGAGTCCGCGATGTCGCGAGTGTTTGCGAGTGTTTGCGAGTCCGCGATTTCGCGGGTGTTCGCGAGTCCGCGATTTCGCGAGTGTTTGCGAGTCCGCGATTTCGCGGGTGTTTGCGAGTCCGCGATTTCGCGAGTGTTTGCGAGTCCGCGATTTCGCGAGTGTTTGCGAGTCCGCGATTTCGCGAGTGTTCGCGAGTCCGGGATTTCGCGAGTGTTCGCGAGTCCGCGATTTCGCGAGTGTTCGCGAGTCCGCGATGTCGCGAGTGTTTGCGAGTGTTCGCGAGTCCGCGATTTCGCGAGTGTTTGCGAGTACGCGAGTCCGCGATTTCGCGAGTGTTCGCGAGTCCGCGATTTCGCGAGTGTTCGCGAGTCCGCGATTTCGCGAGTGGTTGCGAGTCCGCGATTTCGCGAGTGTTTGCGAGTCCGCGATTTCGCGAGTCCGTGATTTCGCGAGTGTTCGCGATTCCGCGATTTCGCGAGTGTTCGCGAGTCCGCGATGTCGCGAGTGTTTGCGAGTGTTTGCGAGTCCGCGATTTCACGAGTGTTCGCGAGTCCGCGATTTCGAGAGTGTTCGCGAGTCTTCGCGAGTCCGCGATTTCGCGGGTGTTCGCGAGTCCGCGATTTCGCGGTTGTTCGCGAGTCCGCGATTTCGCGAGTGTTTGCGAGTACGCGAGTCCGCGATTTCGCGAGTGTTCCCGAGTCCGCGATTTCGCGAGTGTTCGCGAGTCCGCGAGTGTTTGCGAGTCCGCGATTTCGCGAGTGTTTGCGAGTCCGCGATTTCGCGAGTGTTTGCGAGTCCGCGATTTCGGGGGTGTTCGCGAGTCCGCGATTTCGCGAGTGTTTGCGAGTCCGCGATTTCGCGGGTGTTCGCGAGTCCGCGATTTCGCGAGTGTTTGCGAGTCCGTGATTTCGCGAGTGTTTGCGAGTTCGCGATTTCGCGGGTTTTCGCGAGTCCGCCATTTCGCGAGTGTTTGCGAGTCCGCGATTTCGCGAGTGTTTGCGAGTCCGCGATTTCGCGAGTGTTCGCGAGACCGTGATTTCGCGAGTGTTTGCGAATCCGCGATTTCGCGGGTGTTCGCGAGTCCGCGATGTCGCGAGTGTTTGCGAGTCCGCGATTTCGCGGGTGTTCGCGAGTCCGCGATTTCGCGAGTGTTTGCGAGTACGCGAGTCCGAGATTTCGCGAGTGTTCGCGAGTCCGCGATTTCGCGAGTGTTCACGAGTCCGTGATTTCGCGAGTGTTTGCGAGTCCGCGATTTCGCGAGTGTTCGGGAGTCCGCGATTTCGCGAGTGTTTGCGGGTCCGCGATTTCGCGAGTGTTTGCGAGTCCGCGATTTCGCGAGTGTTCGCGAGTCTGCGATTTCGCGAGTGTTCGCGAGTCCGCGATGTCGCGAGTGTTTGCAAGTGTTTGCGAGTCCGCGATTTCGCGGATGTTCGCGAGTCCGCGATTTCGCGGTTGTTCGCGAGTCCGCGATTTCGCGAGTGTTCGCGAGTCCGCGATTTCGCGAGTGTTTGCGAGTACGCGAGTCCGCGATTTCGCGGTTGTTCGCGAGTCCGCGATTTCGCGAGTGTTTGCGAGTACGCGAGTCCGCGATTTCGCGAGTGTTTGCGAGTACGCGAGTCCGCGATTTCGCGATTGTTCGCGAGTCCGCGATTTCGCGAGGGTTCGCGAGTCCGCGAGTGTTTGCGAGTCTGCGAGTGTTTGCGAGTCCGCGATTTCGCGAGTGTTTGCGAGTCCGCGATTTCGCGAGTGTTTGCGAGTACGCGAGTCCGCGATTTCGCGAGTGTTCCCGAGTCCGCGATTTCGCGAGTGTTCGCGAGTCCGCGAGTGTTTGCGAGTCCGCGATTTCGCGAGTGTTTGCGAGTCCGCGATTTCGCGAGTGTTTGCGAGTCCGCGATTTCGGGGGTGTTCGCGAGTCCGCGATTTCGCGAGTGTTTGCGAGTCCGCGATTTCGCGGGTGTTCGCGAGTCCGCGATTTCGCGAGTGTTTGCGAGTCCGTGATTTCGCGAGTGTTTGCGAGTTCGCGATTTCGCGGGTTTTCGCGAGTCCGCCATTTCGCGAGTGTTTGCGAGTCCGCGATTTCGCGAGTGTTTGCGAGTCCGCGATTTCGCGAGTGTTCGCGAGACCGTGATTTCGCGAGTGTTTGCGAATCCGCGATTTCGCGGGTGTTCGCGAGTCCGCGATGTCGCGAGTGTTTGCGAGTCCGCGATTTCGCGGGTGTTCGCGAGTCCGCGATTTCGCGAGTGTTTGCGAGTACGCGAGTCCGAGATTTCGCGAGTGTTCGCGAGTCCGCGATTTCGCGAGTGTTCACGAGTCCGTGATTTCGCGAGTGTTTGCGAGTCCGCGATTTCGCGAGTGTTCGGGAGTCCGCGATTTCGCGAGTGTTTGCGGGTCCGCGATTTCGCGAGTGTTTGCGAGTCCGCGATTTCGCGAGTGTTCGCGAGTCTGCGATTTCGCGAGTGTTCGCGAGTCCGCGATGTCGCGAGTGTTTGCAAGTGTTTGCGAGTCCGCGATTTCGCGGATGTTCGCGAGTCCGCGATTTCGCGGTTGTTCGCGAGTCCGCGATTTCGCGAGTGTTCGCGAGTCCGCGATTTCGCGAGTGTTTGCGAGTACGCGAGTCCGCGATTTCGCGGTTGTTCGCGAGTCCGCGATTTCGCGAGTGTTTGCGAGTACGCGAGTCCGCGATTTCGCGAGTGTTTGCGAGTACGCGAGTCCGCGATTTCGCGATTGTTCGCGAGTCCGCGATTTCGCGAGGGTTCGCGAGTCCGCGAGTGTTTGCGAGTCTGCGAGTGTTTGCGAGTCCGCGATTTCGCGAGTGTTTGCGAGTCCGCGATTTCGCGAGTGTTTGCGAGTCCGCGATTTCGCGAGTGTTCGCGAGTCCGCGATTTCGCGAGTGTTTGCGAGTCCGCGATTTCGCGGGTGTTCGCGAGTCCGCGATTTCGCGAGTGTTTGCGAGTCCGTGATTTCGCGAGTGTTTGCGAATCCGGGATTTCGCGGGTGTTCGGGAGTCCGCGACGTCGCGAGTGTTTGCGAGTGTTTGCGAGTCCGCGATTTTGCGGGTGTTCGCGAGTCCGCGATTTCGCGGGTGTTCGCGAGTCCGCGATTTCGCGAGTGTTTGCGAGTACGCGAGTCCGAGATTTCGCGAGTGTTCGCGAGTCCGCGATTTCCCGAGTGTTCACAAGTCCGTGATTTCGCGACTGTTTGCGAGTCCGCGATTTCGCGAGTGTTCGGGAGTCCGCGATTTCGCGAGTGTTCGCGAGTCCGCGATTTCGCGAGTGTTTGCGAGTCCGCGATTTCGCGAGTGTTTGCGAGTCCGCGATTTCGCGAGTGTTCGCGAGTCCGCGATTTCGCGAGTGTTCGCGAGTCCGCGATGTCGCGAGTGTTTGCGAGTGTTTGCGAGTCCGCGATTTCGCGGGTGTTCGCGAGTCCGCGATTTCGCGGTTGTTCGCGAGTCCGCGATTTCGCGAGTGTTTGCGAGTCCGCGATTTCGCGAGTCCGCGGGTGTTCGCGAGTCCGCGATTTCGCGAGTGTTTGCGAGTCCGCGATTTCGCGAGTGTTCGCGAGTGTTCGCGAGTCCGTGATTTCGCGGGTCTTCGCGAGTCCGCGATTTCGCGAGTGTTTGCAAGTGTTTGCGAGTCCGCGATTTCGCGGATGTTCGCGAGTCCGCGATTTCGCGGTTGTTCGCGAGTCCGCGATTTCGCGAGTGTTCGCGAGTCCGCGATTTCGCGAGTGTTTGCGAGTACGCGAGTCCGCGATTTCGCGAGTGTTCGCGAGTCCGCGATTTCGCGGTTGTTCGCGAGTCCGCGATTTCGCGGTTGTTCGCGAGTCCGCGATTTCGCGAGTGTTTGCGAGTACGCGAGTCCGCGATTTCGCGAGTGTTCGCGAGTCCGCGATTTCGCGAGTGTTTGCGAGTCCGCGATTTCGCGAGTGTTCGCGAGTCCGCGATTTCGCGAGTGTTCGCGAGTCCGCGATTTCGCGAGTGTTTGCGAGTCCGCGATTTCGCGAGTCCGCGATTTCGCGAGTGTTCGCGAGTGTTCGCGAGTCCGTGATTTCGCGGGTCTTCGCGAGTCCGCGATTTCGCGAGTGTTTGCAAGTGTTTGCGAGTCCGCGATTTCGCGGATGTTCGCGAGTCCGCGATTTCGCGGTTGTTCGCGAGTCCGCGATTTCGCGAGTGTTCGCGAGTCCGCGATTTCGCGAGTGTTTGCGAGTACGCGAGTCCGCGATTTCGCGAGTGTTCGCGAGTCCGCGATTTCGCGGTTGTTCGCGAGTCCGCGATTTCGCGGTTGTTCGCGAGTCCGCGATTTCGCGAGTGTTTGCGAGTACGCGAGTCCGCGATTTCGCGAGTGTTCGCGAGTCCGCGATTTCGCGAGTGTTTGCGAGTCCGCGATTTCGCGGGTGATCGCGAGTCCGCGATTTCGCGAGTGTTTGCGAGTCCGCGATTTCGCGAGTGTTCGCGAGTCCACGATTTCGCGAGTGTTCGCGAGTCCGCGATTTCGCGGGTGTTCGCGAGTCCGCGATTTCGCGAGTGTTTGCGAGTACGCGAGTCCGAGATTTCGCGAGTGTTCGCGAGTCCGCGATTTCCCGAGTGTTCACAAGTCCGTGATTTCGCGACTGTTTGCGAGTCCGCGATTTCGCGAGTGTTCGGGAGTCCGCGATTTCGCGAGTGTTCGCGAGTCCGCGATTTCGCGAGTGTTTGCGAGTCCGCGATTTCGCGAGTGTTTGCGAGTCCGCGATTTCGCGAGTGTTCGCGAGTCCGCGATTTCGCGAGTGTTCGCGAGTCCGCGATGTCGCGAGTGTTTGCGAGTGTTTGCGAGTCCGCGATTTCGCGGGTGTTCGCGAGTCCGCGATTTCGCGGTTGTTCGCGAGTCCGCGATTTCGCGAGTGTTTGCGAGTCCGCGATTTCGCGAGTCCGCGGGTGTTCGCGAGTCCGCGATTTCGCGAGTGTTTGCGAGTCCGCGATTTCGCGAGTCCGCGATTTCGCGAGTGTTCGCGAGTGTTCGCGAGTCCGTGATTTCGCGGGTCTTCGCGAGTCCGCGATTTCGCGAGTGTTTGCGAGTCCGCGATTTCGCGAGTCCGCGATTTCGCGAGTGTTTGCGAATCCGCGATTTCGCGAGTGTTCGCGAGTCCGCGATTTCGCGAGTGTTTGCGAGTCCGCCATTTCGCGAGTGTTTGCGAGTCCGCGATTTCGCGGGTTTTCGCGAGTCCGCGATTTCGCGAGTGTTTGCGAGTACGCGAGTCCGCGATTTCGCGAGTCTTCGCGAGTCCGCGATTTCGCGAGTGTTCGCGAGTCCGCGATTTCGCGAGTGTTTGCGAGTCCGCGATTTCGCGAGTCTGCGATTTCGCGAGTGTTTGCGAGTCCGCGATTTCGCGAGTGTTCGCGAGTCCGCGATTTCGCGAGTGTTCGCGAGTCCGCGATTTCGCGAGTGTTTGCGAGTCCGCGATTTCGCGGGTGTTCGCGAGTCCGCGATTTCGCGAGTGTTCGCGAGTCCGCGATTTCGCGAGTGTTCGGGAGTCCGCGATGTCGCGAGTGTTTGCGAGTGTTTGCGAGTCCGCGATTTTGCGGGTTTTCGCGAGTCCGCGATTTCGCGGGTGTTCGCGAGTCCGCGATTTCGCGAGTGTTTGCGAGTACGCGAGTCCGAGATTTCGCGAGTGTTCGCGAGTCCGCGATTTCCCGAGTGTTCACAAGTCCGTGATTTCGCGACTGTTTGCGAGTCCGCGATTTCGCGAGTGTTCGGGAGTCCGCGATTTCGCGAGTGTTCGCGAGTCCGCGATTTCGCGTGTTCGCGAGTCCGCGATTTCGCGAGTGTTTGCGAGTCCGCGATTTCGCGAGTGTTTGCGAGTCCGCGATTTCGCGAGTGTTCGCGAGTCCGCGATTTCGCGAGTGTTCGCGAGTCCGCGATGTCGCGAGTGTTTGCGAGTGTTTGCGAGTCCGCGATTTCGCGGGTGTTCGCGAGTCCCCGATTTCGCGAGTGTTTGCGAGTCCGCGATTTCGCGGGTGTTCGCGAGTCCGCGATTTCGCTTGTGTTCGCGAGTCCGCGATGTCGCGAGTGTTTGCGAGTGTTTGCGAGTCCGCGATTTCGCGGGTGTTCGCGAGTCCGCGATTTCGCGAGTGTTCGCGAGTCCGCGATTTCACGAGTGTTCGCGAGTCCGCGATTTCGAGAGTGTTCGCGAGTGTTCGCGAGTCCGCGATTTCACGAGTGTTCGCGAGTCCGCGATTTCGCGAGTGTTCGCGAGTCCGCGATTTCGCGAGTGTTTGCGAGTACGCGATGTCGCGAGTGTTTGCGAGTGTTTGCGAGTCCGCGATTTCGCGGGTGTTCGCGAGTCCGCGATTTCGCGGTTGTTCGCGGGTCCGCGATTTCGCGTGTTCGCGAGTCCGCGATTTCGCGAGTGTTCGCGAGTCCGCGATTTCACGAGTGTTCGCGAGTCCGCGATTTCGAGAGTGTTCGCGAGTGTTCGCGAGTCCGCGATTTCACTAGTGTTCGCGAGTCCGCGATTTCGAGAGTGTTCGCGAGTCTTCGCGAGTACGCGATTTCGCGAGTGTTCGCGAGTCCGCGATTTCGCGAGTGTTTGCGAGTCCGCGATTTCGCGGGTGTTCGCGAGTCCGCGATTTCGCGAGTGTTCGCGAGTCCGCGATTTCGCGAGTGTTTGCGAGTCCGCGATTTCGCGAGTGTTCGCGAGTCCGCGAATTCGCGAGTGTTTGCGAGTCCGCGATTTCGCGAGTCCGCGATTTCGCGAGTGTTTGCGAGTCCGCGATTTCGCGAGTGTTCGCGAGTCCGCGATTTCGCGAGTGTTCGCGAGTCCGCGATTTCGCGAGTGTTTGCGAGTCCGCGATTTCGCGGGTGTTCGCGAGTCCGCGATTTCGCGAGTGTTTGCGAGTCCGCGATTTCGCGGGTGTTCGCGAGTCCCCGATTTCGCGAGTGTTTGCGAGTCCGCGATTTCGCGGGTGTTCGCGAGTCCGCGATTTCGCTTGTGTTCGCGAGTCCGCGATTTCGCGAGTGTTTGCGAGTACGCGAGGCCGCGAGTGTTTGCGAGTCCGCGATTTCGCGAGGGTTCGCGAGTCCGCGATTTCGCGAGTGTTTGCGAGTCGGCGATTTCGCGAGTGTTTTTCGAGTCCGCGATTTCGCGCGTGTTTGCGAGTCCGCGATTTCGCGGGTGTTCGCGAGTCCGCGATTTCGCGAGTGTTTGCGAGTCCGCGATTTCGCGGTTGTTCGCGACTCCGCGATTTCGCGAGTGTTTGCGAGTACGCGAGTCCGCGATTTCGCGAGTGTTCGCGAGTCCGCGATTTCGCGAGTGTTCGCGAGTCCGCGATTTCGCGAGTGCTTCCGAGTACGCGAGGCCGCGAGTGTTTGCGAGTCCGCGATTTCGCCAGTGTTCGCGAGTCCGCGATTTCGCGAGTGTTTGCGAGTCCGCGATTTCGCGAGTGTAAACGAGTCCGCGATTTCGCGAGTGTTTGCGAGTACGCGAGGCCGCGAGTGTTTGCGAGTCCGCGATTTCGCGAGTGTTTGCGAGTCCGCGATTTCGCGAGTCCGCGATTTCGCGAGTGTTTGCGAGTCCGCGATTTCGCGAGTGTTCGCGAGTCCGCGATTTCGCGAGTGTTTGCGAGTCCGCGATTTCGCGAGTGTTTGCGAGTCCGCGAGTCCGCGATTTCGCGAGTGGTTGCGAGTCCGCGATTTCGCGGGTGTTTGCGAGTCCGCGATTTCGCGAGTGTTTGCGAGTCCGCGATTTCGCGAGTGTTTGCGAGTCCGCGATTTCGCGAGTGTTTGCGAGTCCGCGATTTCGCGAGTGTTCGCGAGTCCGTGATTTCGCGAGTGTTTTCGAGTCCGCGATTTCGCGAGTGTTCGCGAGTCCGCGATGTCGCGAGTGTTTGCGAGTGTTCGCGAGTCCGCGATTTCGCGAGTGTTTGCGAGTACGCGAGTCCGCGATTTCGCGAGTGTTCGCGAGTCCGCGATTTCGCGAGTGGTTGCGAGTCCGCGATTTCGCGAGTGTTCGCGAGTCCGCGATGTCGCGAGTGTTTGCGAGTGTTTGCGAGTCCGCGATTTCGCGGGTGTTCGCGAGTCCGCGATTTCGCGAGTGTTTGCGAGTCCGCGATTTCGCGGGTGTTTACGAGTCCGCGATTTCGCGAGTGTTCGCGAGTCCGCGATTTCGCGGGTGTTCGCGAGTCCGCGATTTCGCGAGTGTTTGCGAGTCCGCGATTTCGCGAGTGTTCGCGACTACGCGATTTCGCGAGTGTTCGCGAGTCCGCGATTTCGCGAGTGTTTGCGGGTCCGCGATTTCGAAGGTGTTCGCGAGTCCGCGATTTCGCGAGTGTTTGCTAGTCCGCGATTTCGCGAGTGTTCGCGAGTCCGCGATTTCGCGAGTGTTTGCGAGTGCGCGATTTCGCGAGTGTTTGCGAGTCCGCGATTTCGCGGGTGTCCGCGAGTCCGCGATTTCGCGAGTGTTTGCGAGTGTTGCGAGTCCGCGATTTCGCGAGTGTTCGCGAGTCCGCGATTTCGCGATTTTGCGAGTGTTTGCGAGTCCGCGATTTCGCGAGTGTTCGCGAGTCCGTGATTTCGCGAGCGTTCGCGAGTCCGCGATTTCGCGAGTGTTCGCGAGTCCGCGATTTCGCGAGTGTTTGCGAGTGCGCGATTTCGCGAGTGTTTGCGAGTCCGCGATTTCGCGGGTGTCCGCGAGTCCGCGATTTCGCGAGTGTTTGCGAGTGTTCGCGAGTCCGCGATTTCGCGAGTGTTCGCGAGTCCGCGATTTCGCGATTTTGCGAGTGTTCGCGAGTCCGCGATTTCGCGAGTGTTTGCGAGTCCGCGATTTCGCGGGTGTTCGCGAGTCCGCGATTTCGCGAGTGTTCGCGAGTCAGCGATTTCGCGAGTGTTCGCGAGTCAGCGATTTCGCGAGTGTTCGCGAGTGTTCGCGAGTCCGCGATTTCACGAGTGTTCGCGAGTCCGCGATTTCGAGAGTGTTCGCGAGTCTTCGCGAGTACGCGATTTCGCGAGTGTTCGCGAGTCCGCGATTTCGCGAGTGTTTGCGAGTCCGCGATTTCGCGGGTGTTCGCGAGTCCGCGATTTCGCGAGTGTTAGCGAGTGTTTGCGAGTCCGCGAGTGTTCGCGAGTCCGCGATTTCGCGAGTGTTTGCGAGTCCGCGATTTCGCGGGTGTTCGCGAGTCCGCGATTTCGCGAGTGTTCGCGAGTCCGCGATTTCGCGGGTGTTCGCGAGTCCGCGATTTCGCGGGTGTTCGCGAGTCCGCGATTTCGCGAGTGTTCGCGAGTCCGTGATTTCGCGAGTGTTCGCGAGTCCGCGATTTCGCGAGTGTTCGCGAGTCCGCGATGTCGCGAGTGTTTGCGAGTGTTTGCGAGTCCGCGATTTCGCGGGTGTTCGCGAGTCCGCGATTTCGCGGGTGTTCGCGAGTCCGCGATTTCGCGAGTGTTTGCGAGTCCGCGATTTCGCGAGTGTTCGCGACTACGCGATTTCGCGAGTGTTCGCGAGTCCGCGATGTCGCGAGTGTTTGCGAGTGTTTGCGAGTCCGCGATTTCGAAGGTGTTCGCGAGTCCGCGATTTCGCGAGTGTTTGCTAGTCCGCGATTTCGCGAGTGTTCGCGAGTACGCGATTTCGCGAGTGTTTGCTAGTCCGCGATTTCGCGAGTGTTTGCGAGTCCGCGATTTCGCGAGTGTTCGCGACTACGCGATTTCGCGAGTGTTCGCGAGTCCGCGATTTCGCGAGTGTTCGCGAGTACGCGATTTCGCGAGTGTTCGCGAGTCCGCGATTTCGCGAGTGTTTGCGGGTCCGCGATTTCGAAGGTGTTCGCGAGTCCGCGATTTCGCGAGTGTTTGCTAGTCCGCGATTTCGCGGGTGTTCGCGAGTCCGCGATTTCGCGAGTGTTCGCGAGTGCGCGATTTCGCGAGTGTTTGCGAGTCCGCGATTTCGCGGGTGTCCGCGAGTCCGCGATTTCGCGAGTGTTTGCGAGTGTTCGCGAGTCCGCGATTTCGCGATTTTGCGAGTGTTTGCGAGTCCGCGATTTCGCGAGTGTTCGCGAGTCCGTGATTTCGCGAGCGTTCGCGAGTCCGCGATTTCGCGAGTGTTCGCGAGTCCGCGATTTCGCGAGTGTTTGCGAGTCCGCGATTTCGCGGGTGTTCGCGAGTCCGCGATTTCGCGAGTGTTCGCGAGTCCGCGATTTCGCGGGTGTTCGCGAGTCAGCGATTTCGCGAGTGTTCGCGAGTCCGCGATTTCGCGAATGTTTGCGAGTGTTCGCGAGTACGCGATTTCGCGAGTGTTCGCGAGTACGCGATTTCGCGAGTGTTCGCGAGTCCGCGATTTCGCGTGTTCGCGAGTCCCCGATTTCGCGAGTGTTCGCGAGTCCGCGATTTCACCAGTGTTCGCGAGTCCGCGATTTCGAGAGTGTTCGCGAGTGTTCGCGAGTCCGCGATTTCACGAGTGTTCGCGAGTCCGCGATTTCGCGAGTGTTCGCGAGTCTTCGCGAGTACGCGATTTCGCGAGTGTTCGCGAGTCCGCGATTTCGCGAGTGTTTGCGAGTCCGCGATTTCGCGGGTGTTCGCGAGTCCGCGATTTCGCGAGTGTTTGCGAGTCCGCGATTTCGAAAGTGTTCGCGAGTGCGCGATTTCGCGATTGTTTGCGAGGCCGCGATTTCGCGGGTGTTCGCGAGTCCGCGATTTCGCGAGTGTTCGCGAGTCCGCGATTTCGCGAGTGTTTGCGAGTACGCGAGTCCGCGATTTCGCGAGTGTTCGCGAGTCCGCGATTTCGAAAGTGTTTGCGAGTCCGCGATTTCGCGAATGTGTTCCCGAGTCCGTGATTTCGCGAGCGTTCGCGAGTCCGCGATTTCGCGAGTGTTTGCGAGTCCGCGATTTCGCGAGTGTTCGCGACTCCGCGATTTCGCGAGTGTTCGCGAGTCCGCGATTTCGCGAGTGTTTGCGAGTCCGCGATTTCGCGAGTGTTTGCGAGTACGCGAATTCGCCGGTGTTCGCGAGTCCGCGATTTCGCGAGTGTTCACAAGTCCGCGATTTCGCGAGTGTTTGCGAGTCCGCGATTTCGCGGGTGTTCGCGAGTCCGCGATGTCGCGAGTGTTTGCGAGTCCGCGATGTCGCGAGTGTTTGCGAGTGTTCGCGAGTCCGCGATTTCGCGAGTGGTTGCGAGTCCGCGATTTCGCGAGTGTTTGCGAGTCCGCGATTTCGCGAGTGTTTGCGAGTCCGCGATTTCGCGGGTGTTCGCGAGTCCGCGATTTAGCGAGTGTTTGCGAGTCCGCGAGTGTTCGCGAGTCCGCGATTTCGCGAGTGTTTGCGAGTCCGCGATTTCGCGAGTGTTTGCGAGTCCGCGATTTCGCGAGTGTTCGCGAGTCCGCGATTTCGCGGGTGTTCGCGAGTCCGCGATTTCGCGAGTGTTTGCGAGTCCGCGATTTCGCGGGTGTTCGCGAGTCCGCGATTTCGCGAGTGTTTGCGAGTCCGCGATTTCGCGGGTGTTTACGAGTCCGCGATTTCGCGAGTGTTTGCGAGTCCGCGATTTCGCGAGTGTTTGCGAGTCCGCGATTTCGCGAGTGTTCGCGAGTCCGTGATTTCGCGAGTGTTCGCGAGTCCGCGATGTCGCGAGTGTTTGCGAGTGTTCGCGAGTCCGCGATTTCGCGAGTGTTTGCGAGTACGCGAGTCCGCGATTTCGCGAGTGTTCGCGAGTCCGCGATTTCGCGAGTGGTTGCGAGTCCGCGATTTCGCGAGTGTTTGCGAGTCCGCGATTTCGCGAGTGTTTGCGAGTCCGCGATTTCGCGGGTGTTCGCGAGTCCGCGATTTAGCGAGTGTTTGCGAGTCCGCGAGTGTTCGCGAGTCCGCGATTTCGCGAGTGTTTGCGAGTCCGCGATTTCGCGAGTGTTTGCGAGTCCGCGATTTCGCGAGTGTTCGCGAGTCCGCGATTTCGCGGGTGTTCGCGAGTCCGCGATTTCGCGAGTGTTTGCGAGTCCGCGATTTCGCGAGTGTTCGCGAGTCCGTGATTTCGCGAGTGTTCGCGAGTCCGCGATTTCGCGAGTGTTCGCGAGTCCGCGATGTCGCGAGTGTTTGCGAGTGTTTGCGAGTCCGCGATTTCGCGGGTGTTCGCGAGTCCGCGATTTCGCGAGTGTTTGCGAGTCCGCGATTTCGCGAGTGTTCGCGACTACGCGATTTCGCGAGTGTTCGCGAGTCCGCGATTTCGCGAGTGTTCGCGAGTCCGCGATTTCGCGAGTGTTTGCGGGTCCGCGATTTCGAAGGTGTTCGCGAGTCCGCGATTTCGCGAGTGTTTGCTAGTCCGCGATTTCGCGAGTGTTCGCGAGTCCGCGATTTCGCGAGTGTTTGCGAGTGCGCGATTTCGCGAGTGTTTGCGAGTCCGCGATTTCGCGGGTGTCCGCGAGTCCGCGATTTCGCGAGTGTTTGCGAGTGTTCGCGAGTCCGCGATTTCGCGAGTGTTCGCGAGTCCGCGATTTCGCGATTTTGCGAGTGTTTGCGAGTCCGCGATTTCGCGACTGTTCGCGAGTCCGTGATTTCGCGAGCGTTCGCGAGTCCGCGATTTCGCGAGTGTTCGCGAGTCCGCGATTTCGCGAGTGTTTGCGAGTCCGCGATTTCGCGGGTGTTCGCGAGTCCGCGATTTCGCGAGTGTTCGCGAGTCCGCGATTTCGCGGGTGTTCGCGAGTCAGCGATTTCGCGAGTGTTCGCGAGTACGCGATTTCGCGAGTGTTCGCGAGTCCGCGATTTCGCGAGTGTTCGCGAGTCCGTGATTTCGCGAGTGTTCGCGAGTCCGCGATTTCGCGAGTGTTCGCGAGTCCGCGATTTCGCGGGTGTTCGCGAGTCCGCGATTTCGCGAGTGTTTGCGAGTCCGCGATTTCGCGAGTGTTCGCGACTACGCGATTTCGCGAGTGTTCGCGAGTCCGCGATTTCGCGAGTGTTTGCGGGTCCGCGATTTCGAAGGTGTTCGCGAGTCCGCGATTTCGCGAGTGTTTGCTAGTCCGCGATTTCGCGAGTGTTCGCGAGTCCGCGATTTCGCGAGTGTTTGCGAGTGCGCGATTTCGCGAGTGTTTGCGAGTCCGCGATTTCGCGGGTGTCCGCGAGTCCGCGATTTCGCGAGTGTTTGCGAGTGTTGCGAGTCCGCGATTTCGCGAGTGTTCGCGAGTCCGCGATTTCGCGATTTTGCGAGTGTTTGCGAGTCCGCGATTTCGCGAGTGTTCGCGAGTCCGTGATTTCGCGAGCGTTCGCGAGTCCGCGATTTCGCGAGTGTTCGCGAGTCCGCGATTTCGCGAGTGTTTGCGAGTGCGCGATTTCGCGAGTGTTTGCGAGTCCGCGATTTCGCGGGTGTCCGCGAGTCCGCGATTTCGCGAGTGTTTGCGAGTGTTCGCGAGTCCGCGATTTCGCGAGTGTTCGCGAGTCCGCGATTTCGCGATTTTGCGAGTGTTCGCGAGTCCGCGATTTCGCGAGTGTTTGGGAGTCCGCGATTTCGCGGGTGTTCGCGAGTCCGCGATTTCGCGAGTGTTCGCGAGTCAGCGATTTCGCGAGTGTTCGCGAGTCAGCGATTTCGCGAGTGTTCGCGAGTGTTCGCGAGTCCGCGATTTCACGAGTGTTCGCGAGTCCGCGATTTCGAGAGTGTTCGCGAGTCTTCGCGAGTACGCGATTTCGCGAGTGTTCGCGAGTCCGCGATTTCGCGAGTGTTTGCGAGTCCGCGATTTCGCGGGTGTTCGCGAGTCCGCGATTTCGCGAGTGTTAGCGAGTGTTTGCGAGTCCGCGAGTGTTCGCGAGTCCGCGATTTCGCGAGTGTTTGCGAGTCCGCGATTTCGCGGGTGTTCGCGAGTCCGCGATTTCGCGAGTGTTCGCGAGTCCGCGATTTCGCGGGTGTTCGCGAGTCCGCGATTTCGCGGGTGTTCGCGAGTCCGCGATTTCGCGAGTGTTCGCGAGTCCGTGATTTCGCGAGTGTTCGCGAGTCCGCGATTTCGCGAGTGTTCGCGAGTCCGCGATGTCGCGAGTGTTTGCGAGTGTTTGCGAGTCCGCGATTTCGCGGGTGTTCGCGAGTCCGCGATTTCGCGGGTGTTCGCGAGTCCGCGATTTCGCGAGTGTTTGCGAGTCCGCGATTTCGCGAGTGTTCGCGACTACGCGATTTCGCGAGTGTTCGCGAGTCCGCGATGTCGCGAGTGTTTGCGAGTGTTTGCGAGTCCGCGATTTCGAAGGTGTTCGCGAGTCCGCGATTTCGCGAGTGTTTGCTAGTCCGCGATTTCGCGAGTGTTCGCGAGTACGCGATTTCGCGAGTGTTTGCTAGTCCGCGATTTCGCGAGTGTTTGCGAGTCCGCGATTTCGCGAGTGTTCGCGACTACGCGATTTCGCGAGTGTTCGCGAGTCCGCGATTTCGCGAGTGTTCGCGAGTACGCGATTTCGCGAGTGTTCGCGAGTCCGCGATTTCGCGAGTGTTTGCGGGTCCGCGATTTCGAAGGTGTTCGCGAGTCCGCGATTTCGCGAGTGTTTGCTAGTCCGCGATTTCGCGGGTGTTCGCGAGTCCGCGATTTCGCGAGTGTTCGCGAGTGCGCGATTTCGCAAGTGTTTGCGAGTCCGCGATTTCGCGGGTGTCCGCGAGTCCGCGATTTCGCGAGTGTTTGCGAGTGTTCGCGAGTCCGCGATTTCGCGATTTTGCGAGTGTTTGCGAGTCCGCGATTTCGCGAGTGTTCGCGAGTCCGTGATTTCGCGAGCGTTCGCGAGTCCGCGATTTCGCGAGTGTTCGCGAGTCCGCGATTTCGCGAGTGTTTGCGAGTCCGCGATTTCGCGGGTGTTCGCGAGTCCGCGATTTCGCGAGTGTTCGCGAGTCCGCGATTTCGCGGGTGTTCGCGAGTCAGCGATTTCGCGAGTGTTCGCGAGTCCGCGATTTCGCGAATGTTTGCGAGTGTTCGCGAGTACGCGATTTCGCGAGTGTTCGCGAGTCCGCGATTTCGCGTGTTCGCGAGTCCCCGATTTCGCGAGTGTTTGCGAGTCCGCGATTTCGCGAGTGTTCGCGAGTCCGTGATTTCGCGAGTGTTCGCGAGTCCGCGATTTCGCGAGTGTTCGCGAGTCCGCGATGTCGCGAGTGTTTGCGAGTGTTTGCGAGTCCGCGATTTCGCGGGTGTTTGCGAGTCCGCGATTTCGCGAGTGTTCGCGACTACGCGATTTCGCGAGTGTTCGCGAGTCCGCGATTTCGCGAGTGTTCGCGAGTCCGCGATTTCGCGAGTGTTTGCGGGTCCGCGATTTCGAAGGTGTTCGCGAGTCCGCGATTTCGCGAGTGTTTGCTAGTCCGCGATTTCGCGAGTGTTCGCGAGTCCGCGATTTCGCGAGTGTTTGCGAGTGCGCGATTTCGCGAGTGTTTGCGAGTCCGCGATTTCGCGGGTGTCCGCGAGTCCGCGATTTCGCGAGTGTTTGCGAGTGTTCGCGAGTCCGCGATTTCGCGAGTGTTCGCGAGTCCGCGATTTCGCGATTTTGCGAGTGTTTGCGAGTCCGCGATTTCGCGACTGTTCGCGAGTCCGTGATTTCGCGAGCGTTCGCGAGTCCGCGATTTCGCGAGTGTTCGCGAGTCCGCGATTTCGCGGGTGTTTGCGAGTCCGCGATTTCGCGGGTGTTCGCGAGTCCGCGATTTCGCGAGTGTTCGCGAGTCCGCGATTTCGCGGGTGTTCGCGAGTCAGCGATTTCGCGAGTGTTCGCGAGTACGCGATTTCGCGAGTGTTCGCGAGTCCGCGATTTCGCGAGTGTTCGCGAGTCCGTGATTTCGCGAGTGTTCGCGAGTCCGCGATTTCGCGAGTGTTCGCGAGTCCGCGATTTCGCGGGTGTTCGCGAGTCCGCGATTTCGCGAGTGTTTGCGAGTCCGCGATTTCGCGAGTGTTCGCGACTACGCGATTTCGCGAGTGTTCGCGAGTCCGCGATTTCGCGAGTGTTTGCGGGTCCGCGATTTCGAAGGTGTTCGCGAGTCTGCGATTTCGCGAGTGTTTGCTAGTCCGCGATTTCGCGATTTTGCGAGTGTTTGCGAGTCCGCGATTTCGCGAGTGTTCGCGAGTCCGTGATTTCGCGAGCGTTCGCGAGTCCGCGATTTCGCGAGTGTTCGCGAGTCCGCGATTTCGCGAGTGTTTGCGAGTCCGCGATTTCGCGGGTGTTCGCGAGTCCGCGATTTCGCGAGTGTTCGCGAGTCCGCGATTTCGCGGGTGTTCGCGAGTCAGCGATTTCGCGAGTGTTCGCGAGTCCGCGATTTCGCGAATGTTTGCGAGTGTTCGCGAGTACGCGATTTCGCGAGTGTTCGCGAGTCCGCGATTTCGCGTGTTCGCGAGTCCCCGATTTCGCGAGTGTTTGCGAGTCCGCGATTTCGCGAGTGTTCGCGAGTCCGTGATTTCGCGAGTGTTCGCGAGTCCGCGATTTCGCGAGTGTTCGCGAGTCCGCGATGTCGCGAGTGTTTGCGAGTGTTTGCGAGTCCGCGATTTCGCGGGTGTTCGCGAGTCCGCGATTTCGCGAGTGTTTGCGAGTCCGCGATTTCGCGAGTGTTCGCGACTACGCGATTTCGCGAGTGTTCGCGAGTCCGCGATTTCGCGAGTGTTCGCGAGTCCGCGATTTCGCGAGTGTTTGCGGGTCCGCGATTTCGAAGGTGTTCGCGAGTCCGCGATTTCGCGAGTGTTTGCTAGTCCGCGATTTCGCGAGTGTTCGCGAGTCCGCGATTTCGCGAGTGTTTGCGAGTGCGCGATTTCGCGAGTGTTTGCGAGTCCGCGATTTCGCGGGTGTCCGCGAGTCCGCGATTTCGCGAGTGTTTGCGAGTGTTCGCGAGTCCGCGATTTCGCGAGTGTTCGCGAGTCCGCGATTTCGCGATTTTGCGAGTGTTTGCGAGTCCGCGATTTCGCGACTGTTCGCGAGTCCGTGATTTCGCGAGCGTTCGCGAGTCCGCGATTTCGCGAGTGTTCGCGAGTCCGCGATTTCGCGAGTGTTTGCGAGTCCGCGATTTCGCGGGTGTTCGCGAGTCCGCGATTTCGCGAGTGTTCGCGAGTCCGCGATTTCGCGGGTGTTCGCGAGTCAGCGATTTCGCGAGTGTTCGCGAGTACGCGATTTCGCGAGTGTTTGCGAGTCCGCGATTTCGCGAGTGTTCGCGAGTCCGTGATTTCGCGAGCGTTCGCGAGTCCGCGATTTCGCGAGTGTTCGCGAGTCCGCGATTTCGCGAGTGTTTGCGAGTCCGCGATTTCGCGGGTGTTCGCGAGTCCGCGATTTCGCGAGTGTTCGCGAGTCCGCGATTTCGCGGGTGTTCGCGAGTCAGCGATTTCGCGAGTGTTCGCGAGTCCGCGATTTCGCGAATGTTTGCGAGTGTTCGCGAGTACGCGATTTCGCGAGTGTTCGCGAGTCCGCGATTTCGCGTGTTCGCGAGTCCCCGATTTCGCGAGTGTTTGCGAGTCCGCGATTTCGCGAGTGTTCGCGAGTCCGTGATTTCGCGAGTGTTCGCGAGTCCGCGATTTCGCGAGTGTTCGCGAGTCCGCGATGTCGCGAGTGTTTGCGAGTGTTTGCGAGTCCGCGATTTCGCGGGTGTTCGCGAGTCCGCGATTTCGCGAGTGTTTGCGAGTCCGCGATTTCGCGAGTGTTCGCGACTACGCGATTTCGCGAGTGTTCGCGAGTCCGCGATTTCGCGAGTGTTCGCGAGTCCGCGATTTCGCGAGTGTTTGCGGGTCCGCGATTTCGAAGGTGTTCGCGAGTCCGCGATTTCGCGAGTGTTTGCTAGTCCGCGATTTCGCGAGTGTTCGCGAGTCCGCGATTTCGCGAGTGTTTGCGAGTGCGCGATTTCGCGAGTGTTTGCGAGTCCGCGATTTCGCGGGTGTCCGCGAGTCCGCGATTTCGCGAGTGTTTGCGAGTGTTCGCGAGTCCGCGATTTCGCGAGTGTTCGCGAGTCCGCGATTTCGCGATTTTGCGAGTGTTTGCGAGTCCGCGATTTCGCGACTGTTCGCGAGTCCGTGATTTCGCGAGCGTTCGCGAGTCCGCGATTTCGCGAGTGTTCGCGAGTCCGCGATTTCGCGAGTGTTTGCGAGTCCGCGATTTCGCGGGTGTTCGCGAGTCCGCGATTTCGCGAGTGTTCGCGAGTCCGCGATTTCGCGGGTGTTCGCGAGTCAGCGATTTCGCGAGTGTTCGCGAGTACGCGATTTCGCGAGTGTTCGCGAGTCCGCGATTTCGCGAGTGTTCCCGAGTCCGTGATTTCGCGAGTGTTCGCTAGTCCGCGATTTCGCGGGTGTTCGCGAGTCCGCGATTTCGCGAGTGTTTGCGAGTCCGCGATTTCGCGAGTGTTCGCGACTACGCGATTTCGCGAGTGTTCGCGAGTCCGCGATTTCGCGAGTGTTTGCGGGTCCGCGATTTCGAAGGTGTTCGCGAGTCCGCGATTTCGCGAGTGTTTGCTAGTCCGCGATTTCGCGAGTGTTCGCGAGTCCGCGATTTCGCGAGTGTTTGCGAGTGCGCGATTTCGCGAGTGTTTGCGAGTCCGCGATTTCGCGGGTGTCCGCGAGTCCGCGATTTCGCGAGTGTTTGCGAGTGTTGCGAGTCCGCGATTTCGCGAGTGTTCGCGAGTCCGCGATTTCGCGATTTTGCGAGTGTTTGCGAGTCCGCGATTTCGCGAGTGTTCGCGAGTCCGTGATTTCGCGAGCGTTCCCGAGTCCGCGATTTCGCGAGTGTTCGCGAGTCCGCGATTTCGCGAGTGTTTGCGAGTGCGCGATTTCGCGAGTGTTTGCGAGTCCGCGATTTCGCGGGTGTCCGCGAGTCCGCGATTTCGCGAGTGTTTGCGAGTGTTCGCGAGTCCGCGATTTCGCGAGTGTTCGCGAGTCCGCGATTTCGCGATTTTGCGAGTGTTCGCGAGTCCGCGATTTCGCGAGTGTTTGCGAGTCCGCGATTTCGCGGGTGTTCGCGAGTCCGCGATTTCGCGAGTGTTCGCGAGTCAGCGATTTCGCGAGTGTTCGCGAGTCAGCGATTTCGCGAGTGTTCGCGAGTGTTCGCGAGTCCGCGATTTCACGAGTGTTCGCGAGTCCGCGATTTCGAGAGTGTTCGCGAGTCTTCGCGAGTACGCGCGAGTACGCGATTTCGCGAGTGTTCGCGAGTCCGCGATTTCGCGAGTGTTTGCGAGTCCGCGATTTCGCGGGTGTTCGCGAGTCCGCGATTTCGCGAGTGTTAGCGAGTGTTTGCGAGTCCGCGAGTGTTCGCGAGTCCGCGATTTCGCGAGTGTTTGCGAGTCCGCGATTTCGCGGGTGTTCGCGAGTCCGCGATTTCGCGAGTGTTCGCGAGTCCGCGATTTCGCGGGTGTTCGCGAGTCCGCGATTTCGCGGGTGTTCGCGAGTCCGCGATTTCGCGAGTGTTCGCGAGTCCGTGATTTCGCGAGTGTTCGCGAGTCCGCGATTTCGCGAGTGTTCGCGAGTCCGCGATGTCGCGAGTGTTTGCGAGTGTTTGCGAGTCCGCGATTTCGCGGGTGTTCGCGAGTCCGCGATTTCGCGGGTGTTCGCGAGTCCGCGATTTCGCGAGTGTTTGCGAGTCCGCGATTTCGCGAGTGTTCGCGACTACGCGATTTCGCGAGTGTTCGCGAGTCCGCGATGTCGCGAGTGTTTGCGAGTGTTCGCGAGTCCGCGATTTCGCGATTTTGCGAGTGTTTGCGAGTCCGCGATTTCGCGACTGTTCGCGAGTCCGTGATTTCGCGAGCGTTCGCGAGTCCGCGATTTCGCGAGTGTTTGCGAGTGCGCGATTTCGCGAGTGTTTGCGAGTCCGCGATTTCGCGGGTGTCCGCGAGTCCGCGATTTCGCGAGTGTTTGCGAGTGTTCGCGAGTCCGCGATTTCGCGAGTGTTCGCGAGTCCGCGATTTCGCGATTTTGCGAGTGTTCGCGAGTCCGCGATTTCGCGAGTGTTTGCGAGTCCGCGATTTCGCGGGTGTTCGCGAGTCCGCGATTTCGCGAGTGTTCGCGAGTCAGCGATTTCGCGAGTGTTCGCGAGTCAGCGATTTCGCGAGTGTTCGCGAGTGTTCGCGAGTCCGCGATTTCACGAGTGTTCGCGAGTCCGCGATTTCGAGAGTGTTCGCGAGTCTTCGCGAGTACGCGCGAGTACGCGATTTCGCGAGTGTTCGCGAGTCCGCGATTTCGCGAGTGTTTGCGAGTCCGCGATTTCGCGGGTGTTCGCGAGTCCGCGATTTCGCGAGTGTTAGCGAGTGTTTGCGAGTCCGCGAGTGTTCGCGAGTCCGCGATTTCGCGAGTGTTTGCGAGTCCGCGATTTCGCGGGTGTTCGCGAGTCCGCGATTTCGCGAGTGTTCGCGAGTCCGCGATTTCGCGGGTGTTCGCGAGTCCGCGATTTCGCGGGTGTTCGCGAGTCCGCGATTTCGCGAGTGTTCGCGAGTCCGTGATTTCGCGAGTGTTCGCGAGTCCGCGATTTCGCGAGTGTTCGCGAGTCCGCGATGTCGCGAGTGTTTGCGAGTGTTTGCGAGTCCGCGATTTCGCGGGTGTTCGCGAGTCCGCGATTTCGCGGGTGTTCGCGAGTCCGCGATTTCGCGAGTGTTTGCGAGTCCGCGATTTCGCGAGTGTTCGCGACTACGCGATTTCGCGAGTGTTCGCGAGTCCGCGATGTCGCGAGTGTTTGCGAGTGTTTGCGAGTCCGCGATTTCGAAGGTGTTCGCGAGTCCGCGATTTCGCGAGTGTTTGCTAGTCCGCGATTTCGCGAGTGTTCGCGAGTACGCGATTTCGCGAGTGTTTGCTAGTCCGCGATTTCGCGAGTGTTTGCGAGTCCGCGATTTCGCGAGTGTTCGCGACTACGCGATTTCGCGAGTGTTCGCGAGTCCGCGATTTCGCGAGTGTTCGCGAGTACGCGATTTCGCGAGTGTTCGCGAGTCCGCGATTTCGCGAGTGTTTGCGGGTCCGCGATTTCGAAGGTGTTCGCGAGTCCGCGATTTCGCGAGTGTTTGCTAGTCCGCGATTTCGCGGGTGTTCGCGAGTCCGCGATTTCGCGAGTGTTCGCGAGTGCGCGATTTCGCGAGTGTTTGCGAGTCCGCGATTTCGCGGGTGTCCGCGAGTCCGCGATTTCGCGAGTGTTTGCGAGTGTTCGCGAGTCCGCGATTTCGCGATTTTGCGAGTGTTTGCGAGTCCGCGATTTCGCGAGTGTTCGCGAGTCCGTGATTTCGCGAGCGTTCGCGAGTCCGCGATTTCGCGAGTGTTCGCGAGTCCGCGATTTCGCGAGTGTTTGCGAGTCCGCGATTTCGCGGGTGTTCGCGAGTCCGCGATTTCGCGAGTGTTCGCGAGTCCGCGATTTCGCGGGTGTTCGCGAGTCAGCGATTTCGCGAGTGTTCGCGAGTCCGCGATTTCGCGAATGTTTGCGAGTGTTCGCGAGTACGCGATTTCGCGAGTGTTCGCGAGTCCGCGATTTCGCGTGTTCGCGAGTCCCCGATTTCGCGAGTGTTCGCGAGTCCGCGATTTCACCAGTGTTCGCGAGTCCGCGATTTCGAGAGCGTTCGCGAGTGTTCGCGAGTCCGCGATTTCACGAGTGTTCGCGAGTCCGCGATTTCGAGAGTGTTCGCGAGTCTTCGCGAGTACGTGATTTCGCGAGTGTTCGCGAGTCCGCGATTTCGCGAGTGTTTGCGAGTCCGCGATTTCGCGGGTGTTCGCGAGTCCGCGATTTCGCGAGTGTTTGCGAGTCCGCGATTTCGCAAGTGTTCGCGAGTGCGCGATTTCGCGATTGTTTGCGAGGCCGCGATTTCGCGGGTGTTCGCGAGTCCGCGATTTCGCGAGTGTTCGCGAGTCCGCGATTTCGCGAGTGTTTGCGAGTACGCGAGTCCGCGATTTCGCGAGTGTTCGCGAGTCCGCGATTTCGAAAGTGTTTGCGAGTCCGCGATTTCGCGAATGTGTTCCCGAGTCCGTGATTTCGCGAGCGTTCGCGAGTCCGCGATTTCGCGAGTGTTTGCGAGTCCGCGATTTCGCGAGTGTTCGCGACTCCGCGATTTCGCGAGTGTTCGCGAGTCCGCGATTTCGCGAGTGTTTGCGAGTCCGCGATTTCGCGAGTGTTTGCGAGTACGCGAATTCGCCGGTGTTCGCGAGTCCGCGATTTCGCGAGTGTTCACAAGTCCGCGATTTCGCGAGTGTTTGCGAGTCCGCGATTTCGCGGGTGTTCGCGAGTCCGCGATGTCGCGAGTGTTTGCGAGTCCGCGATGTCGCGAGTGTTTGCGAGTGTTTGCGAGTCCGCGATTTCGCGAGTGTTCACAAGTCCGCGATTTCGCGAGTGTTTGCGAGTCCGCGATTTCGCGAGTGTTCGGGAGTCCGCGATTTCGCGAGTGTTTGCGAGTCCGCGATTTCGCGAGTGTTTGCGAGTCCGCGATTTCGCGAGTGTTTGCGAGTCCGCGATTTCGCGGGTGTTCGCGAGTCCGCGATGTCGCGAGTGTTTGCGAGTCCGCGATGTCGCGAGTGTTTGCGAGTGTTTGCGAGTCCGCGATTTCGCGGGTGTTCGCGAGTCCGCGATTTCGCGGTTGTTCGCGAGTCCGCGATTTCGCGGTTGTTCGCGAGTCCGCGATTTCGCGGTTGTTCGCGAGTCCGCGATTTCGCGAGTGTCTGCGAGTACGCGAGTCCGCGATTTCGCGAGTGTTCGCGAGTCCGCGATTTCGCGAGTGTTTGCATGTCCGCGATTTCGCGGGTGTTCGCGAGTCCGCGATTTCGCGAGTGTTTGCGAGTCCGCGATTTCGCAAGTGTTCGCGAGTGCGCGATTTCGCGAGTGTTCGCGAGTCCGCGATTTCGCGAGTGTTTGCGAGTACGCGAGTCCGCGATTTCGCGAGTGTTCGCGAGTCCGCGATTTCGAAAGTGTTTGCGAGTCCGCGATTTCGCGAATGTGTTCCCGAGTCCGTGATTTCGCGAGCGTTCGCGAGTCCGCGATTTCGCGAGTGTTTGCGAGTCCGCGATTTCGCGAGTGTTCGCGACTCCGCGATTTCGCGAGTGTTCGCGAGTGCGCGATTTCGCGAGTGTTTGCGAGTCCGCGATTTCGCGAGTGTTTGCGAGTACGCGAATTCGCCGGTGTTCGCGAGTCCGCGATTTCGCGAGTGTTCACAAGTCCGCGATTTCGCGAGTGTTTGCGAGTCCGCGATTTCGCGGGTGTTCGCGAGTCCGCGATGTCGCGAGTGTTTGCGAGTCCGCGATGTCGCGAGTGTTTGCGAGTGTTTGCGAGTCCGCGATTTCGCGAGTGTTCACAAGTCCGCGATTTCGCGAGTGTTTGCGAGTCCGCGATTTCGCGAGTGTTCGGGAGTCCGCGATTTCGCGAGTGTTTCCGAGTCCGCGATTTCGCGAGTGTTTGCGAGTCCGCGATTTCGCGAGTGTTTGCGAGTCCGCGATTTCGCGGGTGTTCGCGAGTCCGCGATGTCGCGAGTGTTTGCGAGTCCGCGATGTCGCGAGTGTTTGCGAGTGTTTGCGAGTCCGCGATTTCGCGGGTGTTCGCGAGTCCGCGATTTCGCGGTTGTTAGCGAGTCCGCGATTTCGCGGTTGTTCGCGAGTCCGCGATTTCGCGAGTGTTTGCGAGTACGCGAGTCCGAGATTTCGCGAGTGTTCGCGAGTCCGCGATTTCGCGAGTGTTTGCGAGTCCGCGATTTCGCGAGTGTTTGCGAGTCCGCGATTTCGCGGGTGTTCGCGAGTCCGCGATGTCGCGAGTGTTTGCGAGTCCGCGATGTCGCGAGTGTTTGCGAGTGTTTGCGAGTCCGCGATTTCGCGGGTGTTCGCGAGTCCGCGATTTCGCGGTTGTTAGCGAGTCCGCGATTTCGCGGTTGTTCGCGAGTCTGCGATTTCGCGAGTGTTTGCGAGTACGCGAGTCCGAGATTTCGCGAGTGTTCGCGAGTCCGCGATTTCGCGAGTGTTCGCGAGTCCGCGATTTCGCGAGTGTTCGCGAGTCCGCGATTTCGCGAGTGTTCGCGAGTCCGCGATTTCGCGAGTCCGCGATTTCGCGGGTGTTCGCGAGTCCCCGATTTCGCGAGTGTTTGTGAGTCCGCGATTTCGCGGGTTTTCGCGATTTCGCATGTGTTCGCGAGTCCGCGATGTCGCGAGTGTTTGCGAGTGTTTGCGAGTCCGCGATTTCGCGAGTGTTTGCGAGTGTTTGCGAGTCCGCGATTTCGCGGGTGTTCGCGAGTCCGCGATTTCGCGGGTGTTCGCGAGTCCGCGATTTCGCGAGTGTTTGCGAGTACGCGAGTCCGCGATTTCGCGAGTGTTTGCGAGTCCGCGATTTCGCGAGTGGTTGCGAGTCCGCGATTTCGCGAGTGTTCGCGAGTCCGCGATGTCGCGAGTGTTTGCGAGTGTTTGCGAGTCCGCGATTTCGCGGGTGTTCGCGAGTCCGCGATTTCGCGAGTGTTTGCGAGTCCGCGATTTCGCGGGTGTTTGCGAGTCCGCGATTTCGCGAGTGTTTGCGAGTCCGCGATTTCGCGAGTGTTTGCGAGTCCGCGATTTCGCGAGTGTTTGCGAGTCCGCGATTTCGCGAGTCCGCGATTTCGCGAGTGTTTGCGAGTCCGCGATTTCGCGAGTGTTCGCGAGTCCGCGATTTCGCGAGTGTTCGCGAGTCCGCGATTTCGCGAGTGTTTGCGAGTCCGCGATTTCGCGGGTGTTCGCGAGTCCGCGATTTCGCTTGTGTTCGCGAGTCCGCGATTTTGTGAATGTTTGCGAGTACGCGAGTCCGCGATTTCGCGATTGTTCGCGACTCCGCGATTTCGCGAGTGTTCGCGAGTCCGCGATTTCGCGAGTGTTCGCGAGTCCGCGATTTCGCGAGTGTTTGCGAGTCCGCGATTTCGCGAGTGTTTGCGAGTCCGCGATTTCGCGAGTGTTTGCGAGTCCGCGATTTCGCGGGTGTTCGCGAGTCCGCGATTTCGCGAGTGTTTGCGAGTTTGCGATTTCGCGGTTGTTCGCGACTCCACGATTTCGCCAGTGTTCGCGAGTCCGCGATTTCGCGAGTGTTTGCGAGTCCGCGATTTCGCGAGTGTTAACGAGTCCGCGATTTCGCGAGTGTTTGCGAGTACGCGAGGCCGCGAGTGTTCGCGAGCCCGCGATTTCGCGAGGGTTCGCGATTTCGCGAGTGTTTGCGAGTCGGCGATTTCGCGAGTGTTTTTCGAGTCCGCGATTTCGCGAGTGTTTCCGAGTACGCGAGGCCGCGAGTGTTTGCGAGTCCGCGATTTCGCGAGTGTTTGCGAGTACGCGAGGCCGCGAGTGTTTGCGAGTCCGCGATTTCGCGAGGGTTCGCGAGTCCGCGATTTCGCGAGTGTTTGCGAGTCGGCGATTTCGCGAGTGTTTTTCGAGTCCGCGATTTCGCGAGTGTTTGCGAGTACGCGAGTCCGCGATTTCGCGAGTGTTCGCGAGTCCGCGATTTCGCGAGTGTTCGCGAGTCCGCGATTTCGCGAGTGTTTCCGAGTACGCGAGGCCGCGAGTGTTTGCGAGTCCGCGAGGCCGCGAGTGTTTGCGAGTCCGCGATTTCGCGAGTGTTTGTGAGTCCGCGATTTCGCGAGTCCGCGATTTCGCGAGTGTTTGCGAGTCCGCGATTTCGCGAGTGTTCGCGAGTCCGCGATTTCGCTAGTGTTCGCGAGTCCGCGATTTCGCGAGTGTTTGCGAGTCCGCGATTTCGCGGGTGTTCGCGAGTCCGCGATTTCGCGAGTGTTCGCGAGTCCGCGATTTCGCGAGTGTTCGCGAATCCGCGATTTCGCGAGTGTTTGCGAGTCCGCGATTTCGCGGGTGTTCGCGAGTCCCCGATTTCGCGAGTGTTTGCGAGTCCGCGATTTCGCGGGTGTTCGCGAGTCCGCGATTTCGCGAGTGTTCGCGAGTCCGTGATTTCGCGAGTGTTCGCGAGTCCGCGATTTCGCGAGTGTTCGCGAGTCCGCGATGTCGCGAGTGTTTGCGAGTGTTTGCGAGTCCGCGATTTCGCGGGTATTCGCGAGTCCGCGATTTAGCGAGTGTTTGCGAGTCCGCGAGTGTTCGCGAGTCCGCGATTTCGCGAGTGTTTGCGAGTCCGCGATTTCGCGAGTGTTTGCGAGTCCGCGATTTCGCGAGTGTTCGCGAGTCCGCGATTTCGCGGGTGTTCGCGAGTCCGCGATTTCGCGAGTGTTTGCGAGTCAGCGATTTCGCGAGTGTTCGCGAGTCCGTGATTTCGCGAGTGTTCGCGAGTCCGCGATTTCGCGAGTGTTCGCGAGTCCGCGATGTCGCGAGTGTTTGCGAGTGTTTGCGAGTCCGCGATTTCGCGGGTGTTCGCGAGTCCGCGATTTCGCGAGTGTTTGCGAGTCCGCGATTTCGCGAGTGTTCGCGACTACGCGATTTCGCGAGTGTTCGCGAGTCCGCGATTTCGCGAGTGTTCGCGAGTCCGCGATTTCGCGAGTGTTTGCGGGTCCGCGATTTCGAAGGTGTTCGCGAGTCCGCGATTTCGCGAGTGTTTGCTAGTCCGCGATTTCGCGAGTGTTCGCGAGTCCGCGATTTCGCGAGTGTTTGCGAGTGCGCGATTTCGCGAGTGTTTGCGAGTCCGCGATTTCGCGGGTGTCCGCGAGTCCGCGATTTCGCGAGTGTTTGCGAGTGTTCGCGAGTCCGCGATTTCGCGAGTGTTCGCGAGTCCGCGATTTCGCGATTTTGCGAGTGTTTGCGAGTCCGCGATTTCGCGACTGTTCGCGAGTCCGTGATTTCGCGAGCGTTCGCGAGTCCGCGATTTCGCGAGTGTTCGCGAGTCCGCGATTTCGCGAGTGTTTGCGAGTCCGCGATTTCGCGGTTGTTCGCGAGTCCGCGATTTCGCGAGTGTTCGCGAGTCCGCGATTTCGCGGGTGTTCGCGAGTCAGCGATTTCGCGAGTGTTCGCGAGTACGCGATTTCGCGAGTGTTCGCGAGTCCGCGATTTCGCGAGTGTTCGCGAGTCCGTGATTTCGCGAGTGTTCGCGAGTCCGCGATTTCGCGAGTGTTCGCGAGTCCGCGATTTTGCGGGTGTTCGCGAGTCCGCGATTTCGCGAGTGTTTGCGAGTCCGCGATTTCGCGAGTGTTCGCGACTACGCGATTTCGCGAGTGTTCGCGAGTCCGCGATTTCGCGAGTGTTTGCGGGTCCGCGATTTCGAAGGTGTTCGCGAGTCCGCGATTTCGCGAGTGTTTGCTAGTCCGCGATTTCGCGAGTGTTCGCGAGTCCGCGATTTCGCGAGTGTTTGCGAGTGCGCGATTTCGCGAGTGTTTGCGAGTCCGCGATTTCGCGGGTGTCCGCGAGTCCGCGATTTCGCGAGTGTTTGCGAGTGTTGCGAGTCCGCGATTTCGCGAGTGTTCGCGAGTCCGCGATTTCGCGATTTTGCGAGTGTTTGCGAGTCCGCGATTTCGCGAGTGTTCGCGAGTCCGTGATTTCGCGAGCGTTCGCGAGTCCGCGATTTCGCGAGTGTTCGCGAGTCCGCGATTTCGCGAGTGTTTGCGAGTGCGCGATTTCGCGAGTGTTCGCGAGTCCGCGATTTCACGAGTGTTCGCGAGTCCGCGATTTCGAGAGTGTTCGCGAGTCTTCGCGAGTACGCGATTTTGCGAGTGTTCGCGAGTCCGCGATTTCGCGAGTGTTTGCGAGTCCGCGATTTTGCGAGTGTTTGCGAGTCCGCGATTTCGCGAGTGTTCGCGAGTCCGTGATTTCGCGAGCGTTCGCGAGTCCGCGATTTCGCGAGTGTTCGCGAGTCCACGATTTCGCGAGTGTTTGCGAGTGCGCGATTTCGCGAGTGTTTGCGAGTCCGCGATTTCGCGGGTGTCCGCGAGTCCGCGATTTCGCGAGTGTTTGCGAGTGTTCGCGAGTCCGCGATTTCGCGAGTGTTCGCGAGTCCGCGATTTCGCGATTTTGCGAGTGTTCGCGAGTCCGCGATTTCGCGAGTGTTTGCGAGTCCGCGATTTCGCGGGTGTTCGCGAGTCCGCGATTTCGCGAGTGTTCGCGAGTCAGCGATTTCGCGAGTGTTCGCGAGTCAGCGATTTCGCGAGTGTTCGCGAGTGTTCGCGAGTCCGCGATTTCACGAGTGTTCGCGAGTCCGCGATTTCGAGAGTGTTCGCGAGTCTTCGCGAGTACGCGATTTCGCGAGTGTTCGCGAGTCCGCGATTTCGCGAGTGTTTGCGAGTCCGCGATTTCGCGGGTGTTCGCGAGTCCGCGATTTCGCGAGTGTTAGCGAGTGTTTGCGAGTCCGCGAGTGTTCGCGAGTCCGCGATTTCGCGAGTGTTTGCGAGTCCGCGATTTCGCGGGTGTTCGCGAGTCCGCGATTTCGCGAGTGTTCGCGAGTCCGCGATTTCGCGGGTGTTCGCGAGTCCGCGATTTCGCGGGTGTTCGCGAGTCCGCGATTTCGCGAGTGTTCGCGAGTCCGTGATTTCGCGAGTGTTCGCGAGTCCGCGATTTCGCGAGTGTTCGCGAGTCCGCGATGTCGCGAGTGTTTGCGAGTGTTTGCGAGTCCGCGATTTCGCGGGTGTTCGCGAGTCCGCGATTTCGCGGGTGTTCGCGAGTCCGCGATTTCGCGAGTGTTTGCGAGTCCGCGATTTCGCGAGTGTTCGCGACTACGCGATTTCGCGAGTGTTCGCGAGTCCGCGATGTCGCGAGTGTTTGCGAGTGTTTGCGAGTCCGCGATTTCGAAGGTGTTCGCGAGTCCGCGATTTCGCGAGTGTTTGCTAGTCCGCGATTTCGCGAGTGTTCGCGAGTACGCGATTTCGCGAGTGTTTGCTAGTCCGCGATTTCGCGAGTGTTTGCGAGTCCGCGATTTCGCGAGTGTTCGCGACTACGCGATTTCGCGAGTGTTCGCGAGTCCGCGATTTCGCGAGTGTTCGCGAGTACGCGATTTCGCGAGTGTTCGCGAGTCCGCGATTTCGCGAGTGTTTGCGGGTCCGCGATTTCGAAGGTGTTCGCGAGTCCGCGATTTCGCGAGTGTTTGCTAGTCCGCGATTTCGCGGGTGTTCGCGAGTCCGCGATTTCGCGAGTGTTCGCGAGTGCGCGATTTCGCGAGTGTTTGCGAGTCCGCGATTTCGCGGGTGTCCGCGAGTCCGCGATTTCGCGAGTGTTTGCGAGTGTTCGCGAGTCCGCGATTTCGCGATTTTGCGAGTGTTCGCGAGTCCGCGATTTCGCGAGTGTTTGCGAGTCCGCGATTTCGCGGGTGTTCGCGAGTCCGCGATTTCGCGAGTGTTCGCGAGTCCGCGATTTCGCGGGTGTTCGCGAGTCAGCGATTTCGCGAGTGTTCGCGAGTCCGCGATTTCGCGAATGTTTGCGAGTGTTCGCGAGTACGCGATTTCGCGAGTGTTCGCGAGTCCGCGATTTCGCGTGTTCGCGAGTCCCCGATTTCGCGAGTGTTCGCGAGTCCGCGATTTCACCAGTGTTCGCGAGTCCGCGATTTCGAGAGCGTTCGCGAGTGTTCGCGAGTCCGCGATTTCACGAGTGTTCGCGATTCCGCGATTTCGAGAGTGTTCGCGAGTCTTCGCGAGTACGTGATTTCGCGAGTGTTCGCGAGTCCGCGATTTCGCGAGTGTTTGCGAGTCCGCGATTTCGCGGGTGTTCGCGAGTTCCCGATTTCGCGAGTGTTTGCGAGTCCGCGATTTCGCAAGTGTTCGCGAGTGCGCGATTTCGCGATTGTTTGCGAGGCCGCGATTTCGCGGGTGTTCGCGAGTCCGCGATTTCGCGAGTGTTCGCGAGTCCGCGATTTCGCGAGTGTTTGCGAGTACGCGAGTCCGCGATTTCGCGAGTGTTCGCGAGTCCGCGATTTCGAAAGTGTTTGCGAGTCCGCGATTTCGCGAATGTGTTCCCGAGTCCGTGATTTCGCGAGCGTTCGCGAGTCCGCGATTTCGCGAGTGTTTGCGAGTCCGCGATTTCGCGAGTGTTCGCGACTCCGCGATTTCGCGAGTGTTCGCGAGTCCGCGATTTCGCGAGTGTTTGCGAGTCCGCGATTTCGCGAGTGTTTGCGAGTACGCGAATTCGCCGGTGTTCGCGAGTCCGCGATTTCGCGAGTGTTCACAAGTCCGCGATTTCGCGAGTGTTTGCGAGTCCGCGATTTCGCGGGTGTTCGCGAGTCCGCGATGTCGCGAGTGTTTGCGAGTCCGCGATGTCGCGAGTGTTTGCGAGTGTTTGCGAGTCCGCGATTTCGCGAGTGTTCACAAGTCCGCGATTTCGCGAGTGTTTGCGAGTCCGCGATTTCGCGAGTGTTCGGGAGTCCGCGATTTCGCGAGTGTTTGCGAGTCCGCGATTTCGCGAGTGTTTGCGAGTCCGCGATTTCGCGAGTGTTTGCGAGTCCGCGATTTCGCGGGTGTTCGCGAGTCCGCGATGTCGCGAGTGTTTGCGAGTCCGCGATGTCGCGAGTGTTTGCGAGTGTTTGCGAGTCCGCGATTTCGCGGGTGTTCGCGAGTCCGCGATTTCGCGGTTGTTCGCGAGTCCGCGATTTCGCGGTTGTTCGCGAGTCCGCGATTTCGCGGTTGTTCGCGAGTCCGCGATTTCGCGAGTGTTTGCGAGTACGCGAGTCCGCGATTTCGCGAGTGTTCGCGAGTCCGCGATTTCGCGAGTGTTTGCATGTCCGCGATTTCGCGGGTGTTCGCGAGTCCGCGATTTCGCGAGTGTTTGCGAGTCCGCGATTTCGCAAGTGTTCGCGAGTGCGCGATTTCGCGAGTGTTCGCGAGTCCGCGATTTCGCGAGTGTTTGCGAGTACGCGACTCCGCGATTTCGCGAGTGTTCGCGAGTCCGCGATTTCGAAAGTGTTTGCGAGTCCGCGATTTCGCGAATGTGTTCCCGAGTCCGTGATTTCGCGAGCGTTCGCGAGTCCGCGATTTCGCGAGTGTTTGCGAGTCCGCGATTTCGCGAGTGTTCGCGACTCCGCGATTTCGCGAGTGTTCGCGAGTGCGCGATTTCGCGAGTGTTTGCGAGTCCGCGATTTCGCGAGTGTTTGCGAGTACGCGAATTCGCCGGTGTTCGCGAGTCCGCGATTTCGCGAGTGTTCACAAGTCCGCGATTTCGCGAGTGTTTGCGAGTCCGCGATTTCGCGGGTGTTCGCGAGTCCGCGATGTCGCGAGTGTTTGCGAGTCCGCGATGTCGCGAGTGTTTGCGAGTGTTTGCGAGTCCGCGATTTCGCGAGTGTTCACAAGTCCGCGATTTCGCGAGTGTTTGCGAGTCCGCGATTTCGCGAGTGTTCGGGAGTCCGCGATTTCGCGAGTGTTTCCGAGTCCGCGATTTCGCGAGTGTTTGCGAGTCCGCGATTTCGCGAGTGTTTGCGAGTCCGCGATTTCGCGGGTGTTCGCGAGTCCGCGATGTCGCGAGTGTTTGCGAGTCCGCGATGTCGCGAGTGTTTGCGAGTGTTTGCGAGTCCGCGATTTCGCGGGTGTTCGCGAGTCCGCGATTTCGCGGTTGTTAGCGAGTCCGCGATTTCGCGGTTGTTCGCGAGTCCGCGATTTCGCGAGTGTTTGCGAGTACGCGAGTCCGAGATTTCGCGAGTGTTCGCGAGTCCGCGATTTCGCGAGTGTTTGCGAGTCCGCGATTTCGCGAGTGTTTGCGAGTCCGCGATTTCGCGGGTGTTCGCGAGTCCGCGATGTCGCGAGTGTTTGCGAGTCCGCGATGTCGCGAGTGTTTGCGAGTGTTTGCGAGTCCGCGATTTCGCGGGTGTTCGCGAGTCCGCGATTTCGCGGTTGTTAGCGAGTCCGCGATTTCGCGGTTGTTCGCGAGTCCGCGATTTCGCGAGTGTTTGCGAGTACGCGAGTCCGAGATTTCGCGAGTGTTCGCGAGTCCGCGATTTCGCGAGTGTTCGCGAGTCCGCGATTTCGCGAGTGTTCGCGAGTCCGCGATTTCGCGAGTGTTCGCGAGTCCGCGATTTCGCGAGTGTTCGCGAGTCCGCGATTTCGCGAGTCCGCGATTTCGCGGGTGTTCGCGAGTCCCCGATTTCGCGAGTGTTTGTGAGTCCGCGATTTCGCGGGTTTTCGCGATTTCGCATGTGTTCGCGAGTCCGCGATGTCGCGAGTGTTTGCGAGTGTTTGCGAGTCCGCGATTTCGCGAGTGTTTGCGAGTGTTTGCGAGTCCGCGATTTCGCGGGTGTTCGCGAGTCCGCGATTTCGCGGGTGTTCGCGAGTCCGCGATTTCGCGAGTGTTTGCGAGTACGCGAGTCCGCGATTTCGCGAGTGTTTGCGAGTCCGCGATTTCGCGAGTGGTTGCGAGTCCGCGATTTCGCGAGTGTTCGCGAGTCCGCGATGTCGCGAGTGTTTGCGAGTGTTTGCGAGTCCGCGATTTCGCGGGTGTTCGCGAGTCCGCGATTTCGCGAGTGTTTGCGAGTCCGCGATTTCGCGGGTGTTTGCGAGTCCGCGATTTCGCGAGTGTTTGCGAGTCCGCGATTTCGCGAGTGTTTGCGAGTCCGCGATTTCGCGAGTGTTTGCGAGTCCGCGATTTCGCGAGTCCGCGATTTCGCGAGTGTTTGCGAGTCCGCGATTTCGCGAGTGTTCGCGAGTCCGCGATTTCGCGAGTGTTCGCGAGTCCGCGATTTCGCGAGTGTTTGCGAGTCCGCGATTTCGCGGGTGTTCGCGAGTCCGAGATTTCGCTTGTGTTCGCGAGTCCGCGATTTTGCGAATGTTTGCGAGTACGCGAGTCCGCGATTTCGCGATTGTTCGCGACTCCGCGATTTCGCGAGTGTTCGCGAGTCCGCGATTTCGCGAGTGTTCGCGAGTCCGCGATTTCGCGAGTGTTTGCGAGTCCGCGATTTCGCGAGTGTTTGCGAGTCCGCGATTTCGCGAGTGTTTGCGAGTCCGCGATTTCGCGGGTGTTCGCGAGTCCGCGATTTCGCGAGTGTTTGCGAGTTTGCGATTTCGCGGTTGTTCGCGACTCCACGATTTCGCCAGTGTTCGCGAGTCCGCGATTTCGCGAGTGTTCGCGAGTCCGCGATTTCGCGAGTGTTCGCGAGTCCGCGATTTTGCGGGTGTTCGCGAGTCCGCGATTTCGCGAGTGTTTGCGAGTCCGCGATTTCGCGAGTGTTTGCGAGTCCGCGATTTCGCGGGTGTTCGCGAGTCCGCGATTTCGCTTGTGTTCGCGAGTCCGCGATTTTGCGAATGTTTGCGAGTACGCGAGTCCGCGATTTCGCGATTGTTCGCGACTCCGCGATTTCGCGAGTGTTCGCGAGTCCGCGATTTCGCGAGTGTTCGCGAGTCCGCGATTTCGCGAGTGTTTGCGAGTCCGCGATTTCGCGAGTGTTTGCGAGTCCGCGATTTCGCGAGTGTTTGCGAGTCCGCGATTTCGCGGGTGTTCGCGAGTCCGCGATTTCGCGAGTGTTTGCGAGTTTGCGATTTCGCGGTTGTTCGCGACTCCACGATTTCGCCAGTGTTCGCGAGTCCGCGATTTCGCGAGTGTTCGCGAGTCCGCGATTTCGCGAGTGTTCGCGAGTCCGCGATTTTGCGGGTGTTCGCGAGTCCGCGATTTCGCGAGTGTTTGCGAGTCCGCGATTTCGCGAGTGTTCGCGACTACGCGATTTCGCGAGTGTTCGCGAGTCCGCGATTTTGCGAATGTTTGCGAGTACGCGAGTCCGCGATTTCGCGATTGTTCGCGACTCCGCGATTTCGCGAGTGTTCGCGAGTCCGCGATTTCGCGAGTGTTCGCGAGTCCGCGATTTCGCGAGTGTTTGCGAGTCCGCGATTTCGCGAGTGTTTGCGAGTCCGCGATTTCGCGGGTGTTCGCGAGTCCGCGATTTCGCGAGTGTTTGCGAGTACGCGAGACCGCGATTTCGCGAGTGTTCGCGAGTCCGCGATTTCGCGAGTGTTCGCGAGTCCGCGATTTCGCGAGTGTTTGCGAGTCCGCGATTTCGCGGGTGTTCGCGAGTCCGCGATTTCGCGGGTGTTCGCGAGTCCGCGATTTCGCGAGTGTTTGCGAGTACGCGAGTCCGCGATTTCGCGAGTGTTTGCGAGTCCGCGATTTCGCGAGTGGTTGCGAGTCCGCGATTTCGCGAGTGTTCGCGAGTCCGCGATGTCGCGAGTGTTTGCGAGTGTTTGCGAGTCCGCGATTTCGCGGGTGTTCGCGAGTCCGCGATTTCGCGAGTGTTTGCGAGTCCGCGATTTCGCGGGTGTTTGCGAGTCCGCGATTTCGCGAGTGTTTGCGAGTCCGCGATTTCGCGAGTGTTTGCGAGTCCGCGATTTCGCGAGTGTTTGCGAGTCCGCGATTTCGCGAGTCCGCGATTTCGCGAGTGTTTGCGAGTCCGCGATTTCGCGAGTGTTCGCGAGTCCGCGATTTCGCGAGTGTTCGCGAGTCCGCGATTTCGCGAGTGTTTGCGAGTCCGCGATTTCGCGGGTGTTCGCGAGTCCGAGATTTCGCTTGTGTTCGCGAGTCCGCGATTTTGCGAATGTTTGCGAGTACGCGAGTCCGCGATTTCGCGATTGTTCGCGACTCCGCGATTTCGCGAGTGTTCGCGAGTCCGCGATTTCGCGAGTGTTCGCGAGTCCGCGATTTCGCGAGTGTTTGCGAGTCCGCGATTTCGCGAGTGTTTGCGAGTCCGCGATTTCGCGAGTGTTTGCGAGTCCGCGATTTCGCGGGTGTTCGCGAGTCCGCGATTTCGCGAGTGTTTGCGAGTTTGCGATTTCGCGGTTGTTCGCGACTCCACGATTTCGCCAGTGTTCGCGAGTCCGCGATTTCGCGAGTGTTCGCGAGTCCGCGATTTCGCGAGTGTTCGCGAGTCCGCGATTTTGCGGGTGTTCGCGAGTCCGCGATTTCGCGAGTGTTTGCGAGTCCGCGATTTCGCGAGTGTTTGCGAGTCCGCGATTTCGCGGGTGTTCGCGAGTCCGCGATTTCGCTTGTGTTCGCGAGTCCGCGATTTTGCGAATGTTTGCGAGTACGCGAGTCCGCGATTTCGCGATTGTTCGCGACTCCGCGATTTCGCGAGTGTTCGCGAGTCCGCGATTTCGCGAGTGTTCGCGAGTCCGCGATTTCGCGAGTGTTTGCGAGTCCGCGATTTCGCGAGTGTTTGCGAGTCCGCGATTTCGCGAGTGTTTGCGAGTCCGCGATTTCGCGGGTGTTCGCGAGTCCGCGATTTCGCGAGTGTTTGCGAGTTTGCGATTTCGCGGTTGTTCGCGACTCCACGATTTCGCCAGTGTTCGCGAGTCCGCGATTTCGCGAGTGTTCGCGAGTCCGCGATTTCGCGAGTGTTCACAAGTCCGCGATTTCGCGAGTGTTTGCGAGTCCGCGATTTCGCGAGTGTTCGGGAGTCCGCGATTTCGCGAGTGTTTCCGAGTCCGCGATTTCGCGAGTGTTTGCGAGTCCGCGATTTCGCGAGTGTTTGCGAGTCCGCGATTTCGCGGGTGTTCGCGAGTCCGCGATGTCGCGAGTGTTTGCGAGTCCGCGATGTCGCGAGTGTTTGCGAGTGTTTGCGAGTCCGCGATTTCGCGGGTGTTCGCGAGTCCGCGATTTCGCGGTTGTTAGCGAGTCCGCGATTTCGCGGTTGTTCGCGAGTCCGCGATTTCGCGAGTGTTTGCGAGTACGCGAGTCCGAGATTTCGCGAGTGTTCGCGAGTCCGCGATTTCGCGAGTGTTTGCGAGTCCGCGATTTCGCGAGTGTTTGCGAGTCCGCGATTTCGCGGGTGTTCGCGAGTCCGCGATGTCGCGAGTGTTTGCGAGTCCGCGATGTCGCGAGTGTTTGCGAGTGTTTGCGAGTCCGCGATTTCGCGGGTGTTCGCGAGTCCGCGATTTCGCGGTTGTTAGCGAGTCCGCGATTTCGCGGTTGTTCGCGAGTCCGCGATTTCGCGAGTGTTTGCGAGTACGCGAGTCCGAGATTTCGCGAGTGTTCGCGAGTCCGCGATTTCGCGAGTGTTCGCGAGTCCGCGATTTCGCGAGTGTTCGCGAGTCCGCGATTTCGCGAGTGTTCGCGAGTCCTCGATTTCGCGAGTCCGCGATTTCGCGGGTGTTCGCGAGTCCCCGATTTCGCGAGTGTTTGTGAGTCCGCGATTTCGCGGGTTTTCGCGATTTCGCATGTGTTCGCGAGTCCGCGATGTCGCGAGTGTTTGCGAGTGTTTGCGAGTCCGCGATTTCGCGAGTGTTTGCGAGTGTTTGCGAGTCCGCGATTTCGCGGGTGTTCGCGAGTCCGCGATTTCGCGGGTGTTCGCGAGTCCGCGATTTTGCGAGTGTTTGCGAGTACGCGAGTCCGCGATTTCGCGAGTGTTTGCGAGTCCGCGATTTCGCGAGTGGTTGCGAGTCCGCGATTTCGCGAGTGTTCGCGAGTCCGCGATGTCGCGAGTGTTTGCGAGTGTTTGCGAGTCCGCGATTTCGCGGGTGTTCGCGAGTCCGCGATTTCGCGAGTGTTTGCGAGTCCGCGATTTCGCGGGTGTTTGCGAGTCCGCGATTTCGCGAGTGTTTGCGAGTCCGCGATTTCGCGAGTGTTTGCGAGTCCGCGATTTCGCGAGTGTTTGCGAGTCCGCGATTTCGCGAGTCCGCGATTTCGCGAGTGTTTGCGAGTCCGCGATTTCGCGAGTGTTCGCGAGTCCGCGATTTCGCGAGTGTTCGCGAGTCCGCGATTTCGCGAGTGTTTGCGAGTCCGCGATTTCGCGGGTGTTCGCGAGTCCGCGATTTCGCTTGTGTTCGCGAGTCCGCGATTTTGCGAATGTTTGCGAGTACGCGAGTCCGCGATTTCGCGATTGTTCGCGACTCCGCGATTTCGCGAGTGTTCGCGAGTCCGCGATTTCGCGAGTGTTCGCGAGTCCGCGATTTCGCGAGTGTTTGCGAGTCCGCGATTTCGCGAGTGTTTGCGAGTCCGCGATTTCGCGAGTGTTTGCGAGTCCGCGATTTCGCGGGTGTTCGCGAGTCCGCGATTTCGCGAGTGTTTGCGAGTTTGCGATTTCGCGGTTGTTCGCGACTCCACGATTTCGCCAGTGTTCGCGAGTCCGCGATTTCGCGAGTGTTTGCGAGTCCGCGATTTCGCGAGTGTTAACGAGTCCGCGATTTCGCGAGTGTTTGCGAGTACGCGAGGCCGCGAGTGTTCGCGAGCCCGCGATTTCGCGAGGGTTCGCGATTTCGCGAGTGTTTGCGAGTCGGCGATTTCGCGAGTGTTTTTCGAGTCCGCGATTTCGCGAGTGTTTCCGAGTACGCGAGGCCGCGAGTGTTTGCGAGTCCGCGATTTCGCGAGTGTTTGCGAGTACGCGAGGCCGCGAGTGTTTGCGAGTCCGCGATTTCGCGAGGGTTCGCGAGTCCGCGATTTCGCGAGTGTTTGCGAGTCGGCGATTTCGCGAGTGTTTTTCGAGTCCGCGATTTCGCGAGTGTTTGCGAGTACGCGAGTCCGCGATTTCGCGAGTGTTCGCGAGTCCGCGATTTCGCGAGTGTTCGCGAGTCCGCGATTTCGCGAGTGTTTCCGAGTACGCGAGGCCGCGAGTGTTTGCGAGTCCGCGAGGCCGCGAGTGTTTGCGAGTCCGCGATTTCGCGAGTGTTTGTGAGTCCGCGATTTCGCGAGTCCGCGATTTCGCGAGTGTTTGCGAGTCCGCGATTTCGCGAGTGTTCGCGAGTCCGCGATTTCGCTAGTGTTCGCGAGTCCGCGATTTCGCGAGTGTTTGCGAGTCCGCGATTTCGCGGGTGTTCGCGAGTCCGCGATTTCGCGAGTGTTCGCGAGTCCGCGATTTCGCGAGTGTTCGCGAATCCGCGATTTCGCGAGTGTTTGCGAGTCCGCGATTTCGCGGGTGTTCGCGAGTCCCCGATTTCGCGAGTGTTTGCGAGTCCGCGATTTCGCGGGTGTTCGCGAGTCCGCGATTTCGCTTGTGTTCGCGAGTCCGCGATTTTGCGAATGTTTGCGAGTACGCGAGTCCGCGATTTCGCGAGTGTTCGCGACTCCGCGATTTCGCGAGTGTTCGCGAGTCCGCGATTTCGCGAGTGTTCGCGAGTCCGCGATTTCGCGAGTGTTTGCGAGTCCGCGATTTCGCGAGTGTTTGCGAGTCCGCGATTTCGCGAGTGTTTGCGAGTCCGCGATTTCGCGGGTGTTCGCGAGTCCGCGATTTCGCGAGTGTTTGCGAGTTTGCGATTTCGCGGTTGTTCGCGACTCCGCGATTTCGCGAGTGTTTGCGAGTCCGCGATTTCGCGAGTGTTCGCGAGTCCGCGATTTCGCGAGTGTTTGCGAATCCGCGATTTCGCGAGTGTTCGCGAGTCCGCGATTTCGCGAGTGTTTGCGAGTCCGCCATTTCGCGGGTGTTCGCGAGTCCGCCATTTCGCGAGTGATTGCGAGTACGCGAGTCCAAGATTTCGCGAGTGTTCGCGAGTCCGCGATGTCGCGAGTCCGCGATTTCGCGAGTGTTCGCGAGTCCGCGATGTCGCGAGTGTTTGCGAGTGTTTGCGAGTCCGCGATTTCGCGGGTGTTCTCGAGTCCGCGATTTCGCGAGTGTTTGCGAGTGTTTGCGAGTCCGCGATTTCGCGGGTGTTCTCGAGTCCGCGATTTCGCGAGTGTTCACAAGTCCGTGATTTCGCGAGTGTTTGCGAGTCCGCGATTTCGCGAGTGTTCGGGAGTCCGCGATTTCGCGAGTGTTTGCGGGTCCGCGATTTCGCGAGTGTTTGCGAGTACGCGAGTCAGCGATTTCGCGAGTGTTCGCGAGTCCGCGATTTCGCGAGTGTTCGCGAGTCCGCGATTTCGCGAGTGTTTGCGAGTCCGCGATGTCGCGAGTGTTTGCGAGTGTTTGCGAGTCCGCGATTTCGCGGGTGTTCTCGAGTCCGCGATGTCGCGAGTGTTTCCGAGTGTTTGCGAGTCCGCGATTTCGCGGGTGTTCTCGAGTCCGCGATTTCGCGAGTGTTCACAAGTCCGTGATTTCGCGAGTGTTTGCGAGTCCGCGATTTCGCGAGTGTTCGGGAGTCCGCGATTTCGCGAGTGTTTGCGGGTCCGCGATTTCGCGAGTGTTTGCGAGTACGCGAGTCAGCGATTTCGCGAGTGTTCGCGAGTCCGCGATTTCGCGAGTGTTCGCGAGTCCGCGATTTCGCGAGTGTTTGCGAATCCGCGATTTCGCGAGTGTTCGCGAGTCCGCGATTTCGCGAGTGTTTGCGAGTCCGCCATTTCGCGGGTGTTCGCGAGTCCGCCATTTCGCGAGTGATTGCGAGTACGCGAGTCCGCGATTTCGCGAGTGTTCGCGAGTCCGCGATGTCGCGAGTGTTTGCGAGTGTTTGCGAGTCCGCGATTTCGCGGGTGTTCGCGAGTCCGCGATTTCGCGGTTGTTCGCGAGTCCGCGATTTCGCGGTTGTTCGCGAGTCCGCGATTTCGCGAGTGTTCGCGAGTCCGCGATTTCGCGAGTGTTTGCGAGTCCGCGATTTCGCGGGTGTTCGCGAGTCCGCGATTTCGCGAGTGTTTGCGAGTCCGCGATTTCGCGAGTCCGCGATTTCGCGAGTGTTTGCGAGTCCGCGATTTCGCGAGTGTTCGCGAGTACGCGAGTCCGCGATTTCGCGAGTGTTTGCGAGTCCGCGATTTCGCGAGTGGTTGCGAGTCCGCGATTTCGCGAGTGTTCGCGAGTCCGCGATGTCGCGAGTGTTTGCGAGTGTTTGCGAGTCCGCGATTTCGCGGGTGTTCTCGAGTCCGCGATTTCGCGAGTGTTTTCGAGTCCGCGATTTCGCGGGTGTTTGCGAGTCCGCGATTTCGCGAGTGTTTGCGAGTCCGCGATTTCGCGAGTGTTCGCGAGTCCGCGATTTCGCGAGTGTTCGCGAGTCCGCGATGTCGCGAGTGTTTGCGAGTGTTCGCGAGTCCGCGATTTCGCGAGTGTTTGCGAGTGTTTGCGAGTCCGCGATTTCGCGAGTGTTCGCGAGTACGCGAGTCCGCGATTTCGCGAGTGTTTGCGAGTCCGCGATTTCGCGAGTGGTTGCGAGTCCGCGATTTCGCGAGTGTTTCCGAGTCCGCGATTTCGCGAGTGTTTGCGAGTCCGCGATTTCGCGAGTGTTTGCGAGTCCGCGATTTCGCGGGTGTTCGCGAGTCCGCGATGTCGCGAGTGTTTGCGAGTCCGCGATGTCGCGAGTGTTTGCGAGTGTTTGCGAGTCCGCGATTTCGCGGGTGTTCGCGAGTCCGCGATTTCGCGGTTGTTAGCGAGTCCGCGATTTCGCGGTTGTTCGCGAGTCCGCGATTTCGCGAGTGTTTGCGAGTACGCGAGTCCGAGATTTCGCGAGTGTTCGCGAGTCCGCGATTTCGCGAGTGTTTGCGAGTCCGCGATTTCGCGAGTGTTTGCGAGTCCGCGATTTCGCGGGTGTTCGCGAGTCCGCGATGTCGCGAGTGTTTGCGAGTCCGCGATGTCGCGAGTGTTTGCGAGTGTTTGCGAGTCCGCGATTTCGCGGGTGTTCGCGAGTCCGCGATTTCGCGGTTGTTAGCGAGTCCGCGATTTCGCGGTTGTTCGCGAGTCCGCGATTTCGCGAGTGTTTGCGAGTACGCGAGTCCGAGATTTCGCGAGTGTTCGCGAGTCCGCGATTTCGCGAGTGTTCGCGAGTCCGCGATTTCGCGAGTGTTCGCGAGTCCGCGATTTCGCGAGTGTTCGCGAGTCCGCGATTTCGCGAGTGTTCGCGAGTCCGCGATTTCGCGAGTCCGCGATTTCGCGGGTGTTCGCGAGTCCCCGATTTCGCGAGTGTTTGTGAGTCCGCGATTTCGCGGGTTTTCGCGATTTCGCATGTGTTCGCGAGTCCGCGATGTCGCGAGTGTTTGCGAGTGTTTGCGAGTCCGCGATTTCGCGAGTGTTTGCGAGTGTTTGCGAGTCCGCGATTTCGCGGGTGTTCGCGAGTCCGCGATTTCGCGGGTGTTCGCGAGTCCGCGATTTTGCGAGTGTTTGCGAGTACGCGAGTCCGCGATTTCGCGAGTGTTTGCGAGTCCGCGATTTCGCGAGTGGTTGCGAGTCCGCGATTTCGCGAGTGTTCGCGAGTCCGCGATGTCGCGAGTGTTTGCGAGTGTTTGCGAGTCCGCGATTTCGCGGGTGTTCGCGAGTCCGCGATTTCGCGAGTGTTTGCGAGTCCGCGATTTCGCGGGTGTTTGCGAGTCCGCGATTTCGCGAGTGTTTGCGAGTCCGCGATTTCGCGAGTGTTTGCGAGTCCGCGATTTCGCGAGTGTTTGCGAGTCCGCGATTTCGCGAGTCCGCGATTTCGCGAGTGTTTGCGAGTCCGCGATTTCGCGAGTGTTCGCGAGTCCGCGATTTCGCGAGTGTTCGCGAGTCCGCGATTTCGCGAGTGTTTGCGAGTCCGCGATTTCGCGGGTGTTCGCGAGTCCGCGATTTCGCTTGTGTTCGCGAGTCCGCGATTTTGCGAATGTTTGCGAGTACGCGAGTCCGCGATTTCGCGATTGTTCGCGACTCCGCGATTTCGCGAGTGTTCGCGAGTCCGCGATTTCGCGAGTGTTCGCGAGTCCGCGATTTCGCGAGTGTTTGCGAGTCCGCGATTTCGCGAGTGTTTGCGAGTCCGCGATTTCGCGAGTGTTTGCGAGTCCGCGATTTCGCGGGTGTTCGCGAGTCCGCGATTTCGCGAGTGTTTGCGAGTTTGCGATTTCGCGGTTGTTCGCGACTCCACGATTTCGCCAGTGTTCGCGAGTCCGCGATTTCGCGAGTGTTTGCGAGTCCGCGATTTCGCGAGTGTTAACGAGTCCGCGATTTCGCGAGTGTTTGCGAGTACGCGAGGCCGCGAGTGTTCGCGAGCCCGCGATTTCGCGAGGGTTCGCGATTTCGCGAGTGTTTGCGAGTCGGCGATTTCGCGAGTGTTTTTCGAGTCCGCGATTTCGCGAGTGTTTCCGAGTACGCGAGGCCGCGAGTGTTTGCGAGTCCGCGATTTCGCGAGTGTTTGCGAGTACGCGAGGCCGCGAGTGTTTGCGAGTCCGCGATTTCGCGAGGGTTCGCGAGTCCGCGATTTCGCGAGTGTTTGCGAGTCGGCGATTTCGCGAGTGTTTTTCGAGTCCGCGATTTCGCGAGTGTTTGCGAGTACGCGAGTCCGCGATTTCGCGAGTGTTCGCGAGTCCGCGATTTCGCGAGTGTTCGCGAGTCCGCGATTTCGCGAGTGTTTCCGAGTACGCGAGGCCGCGAGTGTTTGCGAGTCCGCGAGGCCGCGAGTGTTTGCGAGTCCGCGATTTCGCGAGTGTTTGTGAGTCCGCGATTTCGCGAGTCCGCGATTTCGCGAGTGTTTGCGAGTCCGCGATTTCGCGAGTGTTCGCGAGTCCGCGATTTCGCTAGTGTTCGCGAGTCCGCGATTTCGCGAGTGTTTGCGAGTCCGCGATTTCGCGGGTGTTCGCGAGTCCGCGATTTCGCGAGTGTTCGCGAGTCCGCGATTTCGCGAGTGTTCGCGAATCCGCGATTTCGCGAGTGTTTGCGAGTCCGCGATTTCGCGGGTGTTCGCGAGTCCCCGATTTCGCGAGTGTTTGCGAGTCCGCGATTTCGCGGGTGTTCGCGAGTCCGCGATTTCGCTTGTGTTCGCGAGTCCGCGATTTTGCGAATGTTTGCGAGTACGCGAGTCCGCGATTTCGCGAGTGTTCGCGACTCCGCGATTTCGCGAGTGTTCGCGAGTCCGCGATTTCGCGAGTGTTCGCGAGTCCGCGATTTCGCGAGTGTTTGCGAGTCCGCGATTTCGCGAGTGTTTGCGAGTCCGCGATTTCGCGAGTGTTTGCGAGTCCGCGATTTCGCGGGTGTTCGCGAGTCCGCGATTTCGCGAGTGTTTGCGAGTTTGCGATTTCGCGGTTGTTCGCGACTCCGCGATTTCGCGAGTGTTTGCGAGTCCGCGATTTCGCGAGTGTTCGCGAGTCCGCGATTTCGCGAGTGTTTGCGAATCCGCGATTTCGCGAGTGTTCGCGAGTCCGCGATTTCGCGAGTGTTTGCGAGTCCGCCATTTCGCGGGTGTTCGCGAGTCCGCCATTTCGCGAGTGATTGCGAGTACGCGAGTCCAAGATTTCGCGAGTGTTCGCGAGTCCGCGATGTCGCGAGTCCGCGATTTCGCGAGTGTTCGCGAGTCCGCGATGTCGCGAGTGTTTGCGAGTGTTTGCGAGTCCGCGATTTCGCGGGTGTTCTCGAGTCCGCGATTTCGCGAGTGTTTGCGAGTGTTTGCGAGTCCGCGATTTCGCGGGTGTTCTCGAGTCCGCGATTTCGCGAGTGTTCACAAGTCCGTGATTTCGCGAGTGTTTGCGAGTCCGCGATTTCGCGAGTGTTCGGGAGTCCGCGATTTCGCGAGTGTTTGCGGGTCCGCGATTTCGCGAGTGTTTGCGAGTACGCGAGTCAGCGATTTCGCGAGTGTTCGCGAGTCCGCGATTTCGCGAGTGTTCGCGAGTCCGCGATTTCGCGAGTGTTTGCGAGTCCGCGATGTCGCGAGTGTTTGCGAGTGTTTGCGAGTCCGCGATTTCGCGGGTGTTCTCGAGTCCGCGATGTCGCGAGTGTTTCCGAGTGTTTGCGAGTCCGCGATTTCGCGGGTGTTCTCGAGTCCGCGATTTCGCGAGTGTTCACAAGTCCGTGATTTCGCGAGTGTTTGCGAGTCCGCGATTTCGCGAGTGTTCGGGAGTCCGCGATTTCGCGAGTGTTTGCGGGTCCGCGATTTCGCGAGTGTTTGCGAGTACGCGAGTCAGCGATTTCGCGAGTGTTTGCGAGTCCGCGATTTCGCGAGTGGTTGCGAGTCCGCGATTTCGCGAGTGTTCGCGAGTCCGCGATGTCGCGAGTGTTTGCGAGTGTTTGCGAGTCCGCGATTTCGCGGGTGTTCTCGAGTCCGCGATTTCGCGAGTGTTTGCGAGTCCGCGATTTCGCGGGTGTTTGCGAGTCCGCGATTTCGCGAGTGTTTGCGAGTCCGCGATTTCGCGAGTGTTCGCGAGTCCGTGATTTCGCGAGTGTTCGCGAGTCCGCGATTTCGCGAGTGTTCGCGAGTCCGTGATGTCGCGAGTGTTTGCGAGTGTTCGCGAGTCCGCGATTTCGCGAGTGTTTGCGAGTACGCGAGTCCGCGATTTCGCGAGTGTTCGCGAGTCCGCGATTTCGCGAGTGTTCGCGAGTCCGCGATTTCGCGAGTGTTCGCGAGTCCGCGATTTCGCGAGTGGTTGCGAGTCCGCGATTTCGCGAGTGTTTGCGAGTCCGCGATTTCGCGAGTGTTTGCGAGTCCGCGATTTCGCGAGTCCGTGATTTCGCGAGTGTTCGCGATTCCGCGATTTCGCGAGTGTTCGCGAGTCCGCGATGTCGCGAGTGTTTGCGAGTGTTTGCGAGTCCGCGATTTCGCGGGTGTTCGCGAGTCCGCGATTTCGCGGTTGTTCGCGAGTCCGCGATTTCGCGAGTGTTTGCGAGTACGCGAGTCCGCGATTTCGCGAGTGTTCGCGAGTCCGCGATTTCGCGAGTGTTCGCGAGTCCGCGAGTGTTTGCGAGTCCGCGATTTCGCGGGTGTTCGCGAGTCCGCGATTTCGCGAGTGTTTGCGAGTCCGCGATTTCGCGGGTGTTCGCGAGTCCGTGATTTCGCGAGTGTTTGCGAGTCCGCGATTTCGCGGGTGTTCGCGAGTCCGCGATTTCGCGAGTGTTTGCGAGTCCGCGATTTCGCGGGTGTTCGCGAGTCCGCGATTTCGCGACTGTTCGCGAGTCCGCGATTTCGCGAGTGTTCGCGAGTCCGCGATGTCGCGAGTGTTTGCGAGTGTTTTCGAGTCCGCGATGTCGCGAGTGTTTGCGAGTGTTTGCGAGTCCGCGATTTCGCGGGTGTTCGCGAGTCCGCGATTTCGCGGGTTTTCGCGAGTCCGCGATTTCGCGAGTGTTTGCGAGTACGCGAGTCCGAGATTTTGCGAGTGTTCGCGAGTCCGCGATTTCGCGAGTGTTTGCGAGTCCGCGATGTCGCGAGTGTTTGCGAGTGTTTGCGAGTCCGCGATTTCGCGGGTGTTCGCGAGTCCGCGATTTCGCGGTTGTTCGCGAGTCCGCGATTTCGCGAGTGTTTGCGAGTCCGCGATTTCGCGAGTGTTCGCGAGTCCGCGATTTCGCTAGTGTTCGCGAGTCCGCGATTTCGCGAGTGTTTGCGAGTCCGCGATTTCGCGGGTGTTCGCGAGTCCGCGATTTCGCGAGTGTTCGCGAGTCCGCGATTTCGCGAGTGTTCGCGAATCCGCGATTTCGCGAGTGTTTGCGAGTCCGCGATTTCGCGGGTGTTCGCGAGTCCCCGATTTCGCGAGTGTTTGCGAGTCCGCGATTTCGCGGGTGTTCGCGAGTCCGCGATTTCGCTTGTGTTCGCGAGTCCGCGATTTTGCGAATGTTTGCGAGTACGCGAGTCCGCGATTTCGCGAGTGTTCGCGACTCCGCGATTTCGCGAGTGTTCGCGAGTCCGCGATTTCGCGAGTGTTTGCGAGTCCGCGATTTCGCGAGTGTTTGCGAGTCCGCGATTTCGCGGGTGTTCGCGAGTCCGCGATTTCGCGAGTGTTTGCGAGTTTGCGATTTCGCGGTTGTTCGCGACTCCGCGATTTCGCGAGTGTTTGCGAGTCCGCGATTTCGCGGGTGTTCGCGAGTCCGCGATGTCGCGAGTGTTTGCGAGTCCGCGATTTCGCGGGTGTTCGCGAGTCCGCGATTTCGCGGGTGTTCGCGAGTTTGCGATTTCGCGGTTCTTCGCGACTCCGCGATTTCGCGAGTGTTTGCGAGTCCGCGATTTCGCGGGTGTTCGCGAGTCCGCGATGTCGCGAGTGTTTGCGAGTCCGCGATTTCGCGGGTGTTCGCGAGTCCGCGATTTCGCGGGTGTTCGCGAGTTTGCGATTTCGCGAGTGTTTGCGAGTCCGCGATTTCGCGAGTGTTTGCGTGTCCGCGATTTCGCGGGTGTTCGCGAGTCCGCGATTTCGCGAGTGTTTGCGAGTCAGCGATTTCGCGGGTGTTCGCGAGTCCGCGATTTCGCGAGTGTTCGCGAGTCCGCGATGTCGCGAGTGTTTGCGAGTGTTTTCGAGTCCGCGATGTCGCGAGTGTTTGCGAGTGTTTGCGAGTCCGCGATTTCGCGGGTGTTCGCGAGTCCGCGATTTCGCGGGTTTTCACGAGTCCGCGATTTCGCGAGTGTTTGCGAGTACGCGAGTCCGAGATTTTGCGAGTGTTCGCGAGTCCCCGATTTCGCGAGTGTTTGCGAGTCCGCGATTTCGCGGGTGTTCGCGAGTCCGCGATTTCGCTTGTGTTCGCGAGTCCGCGATTTTGCGAATGTTTGCGAGTACGCGAGTCCGCGATTTCGCGAGTGTTCGCGACTCCGCGATTTCGCGAGTGTTCGCGAGTCCGCGATTTCGCGAGTGTTTGCGAGTCCGCGATTTCGCGAGTGTTTGCGAGTACGCGAGTCAGCGATTTCGCGAGTGTTCGCGAGTCCGCGATTTCGCGAGTGTTCGCGAGTCCGCGATTTCGCGAGTGTTTGCGAATCCGCGATTTCGCGAGTGTTCGCGAGTCCGCGATTTCGCGAGTGTTTGCGAGTCCGCCATTTCGCGGGTGTTCGCGAGTCCGCCATTTCGCGAGTGATTGCGAGTACGCGAGTCCGCGATTTCGCGAGTGTTCGCGAGTCCGCGATGTCGCGAGTGTTTGCGAGTGTTTGCGAGTCCGCGATTTCGCGGGTGTTCGCGAGTCCGCGATTTCGCGGTTGTTCGCGAGTCCGCGATTTCGCGGTTGTTCGCGAGTCCGCGATTTCGCGAGTGTTTGCGAGTACGCGAGTCCGCGATTTCGCGAGTGTTCGCGAGTCCGCGATTTCGCGAGTGTTCGCGAGTCCGCGATTTCGCGAGTGTTCGCGAGTCCGCGATTTCGCGAGTGTTTGCGAGTCCGCGATTTCGCGGGTGTTCGCGAGTCCGCGATTTCGCGAGTGTTTGCGAGTTCGCGATTTCGCGAGTCCGCGATTTCGCGAGTGTTTGCGAGTCTTCGATTTCGCGAGTGTTCGCGAGTACGCGAGTCCGCGATTTCGCGAGTGTTTGCGAGTCCGCGATTTCGCGAGTGGTTGCGAGTCCGCGATTTCGCGAGTGTTCGCGAGTCCGCGATGTCGCGAGTGTTTGCGAGTGTTTGCGAGTCCGCGATTTCGCGGGTGTTCTCGAGTCCGCGATTTCGCGAGTGTTTGCGAGTCCGCGATTTCGCGGGTGTTTGCGAGTCCGCGATTTCGCGAGTGTTTGCGAGTCCGCGATTTCGCGAGTGTTCGCGAGTCCGTGATTTCGCGAGTGTTCGCGAGTCCGCGATTTCGCGAGTGTTCGCGAGACCGCGATGTCGCGAGTGTTTGCGAGTGTTCGCGAGTCCGCGATTTCGCGAGTGTTTGCGAGTACGCGAGTCCGCGATTTCGCGAGTGTTCGCGAGTCCGCGATTTCGCGAGTGTTCGCGAGTCCGCGATTTCGCGAGTGTTCGCGAGTCCGCGATTTCGCGAGTGGTTGCGAGTCCGCGATTTCGCGAGTGTTTGCGAGTCCGCGATTTCGCGAGTGTTTGCGAGTCCGCGATTTCGCGAGTCCGTGATTTCGCGAGAGTTCGCGATTCCGCGATTTCGCGAGTGTTTGCGAGTACGCGAGTCCGCGATTTCGCGAGTGTTCGCGAGTCCGCGATTTCGCGAGTGTTCGCGAGTCCGCGAGTGTTTGCGAGTCCGCGATTTCGCGAGTGTTTGCGAGTCCGCGATTTCGCGAGTGTTTGCGAGTGTTTGCGAGTCCGCGATTTCGCGGGTGTTCGCGAGTCCGCGATTTCGCGGTTGTTCGCGAGTCCGCGATTTCGCGAGTGTTTGCGAGTACGCGAGTCCGCGATTTCGCGAGTGTTCGCGAGTCCGCGATTTCGCGAGTGTTCGCGAGTCCGCGAGTGTTTGCGAGTCCGCGATTTCGCGAGTGTTTGCGAGTCCGCGATTTCGCGAGTGTTTGCGAGTCCGCGATTTCGCGGGTGTTTGCGAGTCCGCGATTTCGCGAGTGTTTGCGAGTCCGCGATTTCGCGAGTGTTCGCGAGTCCGCGATTTCGCGAGTGTTCGCGAGTCCGCGATGTCGCGAGTGTTTGCGAGTGTTCGCGAGTCCGCGATTTCGCGAGTGTTTGCGAGTGTTTGCGAGTCCGCGATTTCGCGAGTGTTCGCGAGTACGCGAGTCCGCGATTTCGCGAGTGTTTGCGAGTCCGCGATTTCGCGAGTGGTTGCGAGTCCGCGATTTCGCGAGTGTTCGCGAGTCCGCGATGTCGCGAGTGTTTGCGAGTGTTTGCGAGTCCGCGATTTCGCGGGTGTTCTCGAGTCCGCGATTTCGCGAGTGTTTGCGAGTCCGCGATTTCGCGGGTGTTTGCGAGTCCGCGATTTCGCGAGTGTTTGCGAGTCCGCGATTTCGCGAGTGTTCGCGAGTCCGTGATTTCGCGAGTGTTCGCGAGTCCGCGATTTCGCGAGTGTTCGCGAGTCCGTGATGTCGCGAGTGTTTGCGAGTGTTCGCGAGTCCGCGATTTCGCGAGTGTTTGCGAGTACGCGAGTCCGCGATTTCGCGAGTGTTCGCGAGTCCGCGATTTCGCGAGTGTTCGCGAGTCCGCGATTTCGCGAGTGTTCGCGAGTCCGCGATTTCGCGAGTGGTTGCGAGTCCGCGATTTCGCGAGTGTTTGCGAGTCCGCGATTTCGCGAGTGTTTGCGAGTCCGCGATTTCGCGAGTCCGTGATTTCGCGAGTGTTCGCGATTCCGCGATTTCGCGAGTGTTCGCGAGTCCGCGATGTCGCGAGTGTTTGCGAGTGTTTGCGAGTCCGCGATTTCGCGGGTGTTCGCGAGTCCGCGATTTCGCGGTTGTTCGCGAGTCCGCGATTTCGCGAGTGTTTGCGAGTACGCGAGTCCGCGATTTCGCGAGTGTTCGCGAGTCCGCGATTTCGCGAGTGTTCGCGAGTCCGCGAGTGTTTGCGAGTCCGCGATTTCGCGAGTGTTTGCGAGTCCGCGATTTCGCGAGTGTTTGCGTGTCCGTGATTTCGCGGGTGTTCGCGAGTCCGCGATTTCGCGAGTGTTTGCGAGTCCGCGATTTCGCGGGTGTTCGCGAGTCCGTGATTTCGCGAGTGTTTGCGAGTCCGCGATTTCGCGGGTGTTCGCGAGTCCGCGATTTCGCGAGTGTTTGCGAGTCCGCGATTTCGCGGGTGTTCGCGAGTCCGCGATTTCGCGACTGTTCGCGAGTCCGCGATTTCGCGAGTGTTCGCGAGTCCGCGATGTCGCGAGTGTTTGCGAGTGTTTTCGAGTCCGCGATGTCGCGAGTTTTTGCGAGTGTTTGCGAGTCCGCGATTTCGCGGGTGTTCGCGAGTCCGCGATTTCGCGGGTTTTCGCGAGTCCGCGATTTCGCGAGTGTTTGCGAGTACGCGAGTCCGAGATTTTGCGAGTGTTCGCGAGTCCGCGATTTCGCGAGTGTTCACAAGTCCGCGATTTCGCGAGTGTTTGCGAGTCCGCGATTTCGCGGGTGTTCGCGAGTCCGCGATGTCGCGAGTGTTTGCGAGTCCGCGATGTCGCGAGTGTTTGCGAGTGTTTGCGAGTCCGCGATTTCGCGAGTGTTCACAAGTCCGCGATTTCGCGAGTGTTTGCGAGTCCGCGATTTCGCGAGTGTTCGGAAGTCCGCGATTTCGCGAGTGTTTGCGAGTCCGCGATTTCGCGAGTGTTTGCGAGTCCGCGATTTCGCGGGTGTTCGCGAGTCCGCGATGTCGCGAGTGTTTGCGAGTCCGCGATGTCGCGAGTGTTTGCGAGTGTTAGCGAGTCCGCGATTTCGCGGGTGTTCGCGAGTCCGCGATTTCGCGGTTGTTCGCGAGTCCGCGATTTCGCGGTTGTTCGCGAGTCCGCGATTTCGCGAGTGTTTGCGAGTACGCGAGACCGCGATTTCGCGAGTGTTCGCGAGTCCGCGATTTCGCGAGTGTTCGCGAGTCCGCGATTTCGCGAGTGTTTGCGAGTCCGCGATTTCGCGGGTGTTCGCGAGTCCGCGATTTCGCGAGTGTTTGCGAGTCCGCGATGTCGCGAGTGTTTGCGAGTGTTTGCGAGTCCGCGATTTCGCGGGTGTTCGCGAGTCCGCGATTTCGCGGTTGTTCGCGAGTCCGCGATTTCGCGAGTGTTTGCGAGTCCGCGATTTCGCGAGTGTTCGCGAGTCCGCGATTTCGCTAGTGTTCGCGAGTCCGCGATTTCGCGAGTGTTTGCGAGTCCGCGATTTCGCGGGTGTTCGCGAGTCCGCGATTTCGCGAGTGTTCGCGAGTCCGCGATTTCGCGAGTGTTCGCGAATCCGCGATTTCGCGAGTGTTTGCGAGTCCGCGATTTCGCGGGTGTTCGCGAGTCCCCGAATTCCCGAGTGTTTGCGAGTCCGCGATTTCGCGGGTGTTCGCGAGTCCGCGATTTCGCTTGTGTTCGCGAGTCCGCGATTTTGCGAATGTTTGCGAGTACGCGAGTCCGCGATTTCGCGAGTGTTCGCGACTCCGCGATTTCGCGAGTGTTCGCGAGTCCGCGATTTCGCGAGTGTTTGCGAGTCCGCGATTTCGCGAGTGTTTGCGAGTCCGCGATTTCGCGGGTGTTCGCGAGTCCGCGATTTCGCGAGTGTTTGCGAGTTTGCGATTTCGCGGTTGTTCGCGACTCCGCGATTTCGCGAGTGTTTGCGAGTCCGCGATTTCGCGGGTGTTCGCGAGTCCGCGATGTCGCGAGTGTTTGCGAGTCCGCGATTTCGCGGGTGTTCGCGAGTCCGCGATTTCGCGGGTGTTCGCGAGTTTGCGATTTCGCGGTTCTTCGCGACTCCGCGATTTCGCGAGTGTTTGCGAGTCCGCGATTTCGCGGGTGTTCGCGAGTCCGCGATGTCGCGAGTGTTTGCGAGTCCGCGATTTCGCGGGTGTTCGCGAGTCCGCGATTTCGCGGGTGTTCGCGAGTTTGCGATTTCGCGAGTGTTTGCGAGTCCGCGATTTCGCGAGTGTTTGCGTGTCCGCGATTTCGCGGGTGTTCGCGAGTCCGCGATTTCGCGAGTGTTTGCGAGTCAGCGATTTCGCGGGTGTTCGCGAGTCCGCGATTTCGCGAGTGTTCGCGAGTCCGCGATGTCGCGAGTGTTTGCGAGTGTTTTCGAGTCCGCGATGTCGCGAGTGTTTGCGAGTGTTTGCGAGTCCGCGATTTCGCGGGTGTTCGCGAGTCCGCGATTTCGCGGGTTTTCACGAGTCCGCGATTTCGCGAGTGTTTGCGAGTACGCGAGTCCGAGATTTTGCGAGTGTTCGCGAGTCCCCGATTTCGCGAGTGTTTGCGAGTCCGCGATTTCGCGGGTGTTCGCGAGTCCGCGATTTCGCTTGTGTTCGCGAGTCCGCGATTTTGCGAATGTTTGCGAGTACGCGAGTCCGCGATTTCGCGAGTGTTCGCGACTCCGCGATTTCGCGAGTGTTCGCGAGTCCGCGATTTCGCGAGTGTTTGCGAGTCCGCGATTTCGCGAGTGTTTGCGAGTACGCGAGTCAGCGATTTCGCGAGTGTTCGCGAGTCCGCGATTTCGCGAGTGTTTGCGAGTCCGCGATTTCGCGGGTGTTCGCGAGTCCGCGATGTCGCGAGTGTTTGCGAGTCCGCGATGTCGCGAGTGTTTGCGAGTGTTAGCGAGTCCGCGATTTCGCGGGTGTTCGCGAGTCCGCGATTTCGCGGTTGTTCGCGAGTCCGCGATTTCGCGGTTGTTCGCGAGTCCGCGATTTCGCGAGTGTTTGCGAGTACGCGAGACCGCGATTTCGCGAGTGTTCGCGAGTCCGCGATTTCGCGAGTGTTCGCGAGTCCGCGATTTCGCGAGTGTTTGCGAGTCCGCGATTTCGCGGGTGTTCGCGAGTCCGCGATTTCGCGAGTGTTTGCGAGTCCGCGATGTCGCGAGTGTTTGCGAGTGTTTGCGAGTCCGCGATTTCGCGGGTGTTCGCGAGTCCGCGATTTCGCGGTTGTTCGCGAGTCCGCGATTTCGCGAGTGTTTGCGAGTCCGCGATTTCGCGAGTGTTCGCGAGTCCGCGATTTCGCTAGTGTTCGCGAGTCCGCGATTTCGCGAGTGTTTGCGAGTCCGCGATTTCGCGGGTGTTCGCGAGTCCGCGATTTCGCGAGTGTTCGCGAGTCCGCGATTTCGCGAGTGTTCGCGAATCCGCGATTTCGCGAGTGTTTGCGAGTCCGCGATTTCGCGGGTGTTCGCGAGTCCCCGAATTCCCGAGTGTTTGCGAGTCCGCGATTTCGCGGGTGTTCGCGAGTCCGCGATTTCGCTTGTGTTCGCGAGTCCGCGATTTTGCGAATGTTTGCGAGTACGCGAGTCCGCGATTTCGCGAGTGTTCGCGACTCCGCGATTTCGCGAGTGTTCGCGAGTCCGCGATTTCGCGAGTGTTTGCGAGTCCGCGATTTCGCGAGTGTTTGCGAGTCCGCGATTTCGCGGGTGTTCGCGAGTCCGCGATTTCGCGAGTGTTTGCGAGTTTGCGATTTCGCGGTTGTTCGCGACTCCGCGATTTCGCGAGTGTTTGCGAGTCCGCGATTTCGCGGGTGTTCGCGAGTCCGCGATGTCGCGAGTGTTTGCGAGTCCGCGATTTCGCGGGTGTTCGCGAGTCCGCGATTTCGCGGGTGTTCGCGAGTTTGCGATTTCGCGGTTCTTCGCGACTCCGCGATTTCGCGAGTGTTTGCGAGTCCGCGATTTCGCGGGTGTTCGCGAGTCCGCGATGTCGCGAGTGTTTGCGAGTCCGCGATTTCGCGGGTGTTCGCGAGTCCGCGATTTCGCGGGTGTTCGCGAGTTTGCGATTTCGCGAGTGTTTGCGAGTCCGCGATTTCGCGAGTGTTTGCGTGTCCGCGATTTCGCGGGTGTTCGCGAGTCCGCGATTTCGCGAGTGTTTGCGAGTCAGCGATTTCGCGGGTGTTCGCGAGTCCGCGATTTCGCGAGTGTTTGCGAGTGTTTGCGAGTCCGCGATTTCGCGGGTGTTCTCGAGTCCGCGATTTCGCGAGTGTTTGCGAGTCCGCGATTTCGCGGGTGTTTGCGAGTCCGCGATTTCGCGAGTGTTTGCGAGTCCGCGATTTCGCGAGTGTTCGCGAGTCCGTGATTTCGCGAGTGTTCGCGAGTCCGCGATTTTGCGAATGTTTGCGAGTACGCGAGTCCGCGATTTCGCGAGTGTTCGCGACTCCGCGATTTCGCGAGTGTTCGCGAGTCCGCGATTTCGCGAGTGTTTGCGAGTCCGCGATTTCGCGAGTGTTTGCGAGTACGCGAGTCAGCGATTTCGCGAGTGTTCGCGAGTCCGCGATTTCGCGAGTGTTCGCGAGTCCGCGATTTCGCGAGTGTTTGCGAATCCGCGATTTCGCGAGTGTTCGCGAGTCCGCGATTTCGCGAGTGTTTGCGAGTCCGCCATTTCGCGGGTGTTCGCGAGTCCGCCATTTCGCGAGTGATTGCGAGTACGCGAGTCCGCGATTTCGCGAGTGTTCGCGAGTCCGCGATGTCGCGAGTGTTTGCGAGTGTTTGCGAGTCCGCGATTTCGCGGGTGTTCGCGAGTCCGCGATTTCGCGGTTGTTCGCGAGTCCGCGATTTCGCGGTTGTTCGCGAGTCCGCGATTTCGCGAGTGTTTGCGAGTACGCGAGTCCGCGATTTCGCGAGTGTTCGCGAGTCCGCGATTTCGCGAGTGTTCGCGAGTCCGCGATTTCGCGAGTGTTCGCGAGTCCGCGATTTCGCGAGTGTTTGCGAGTCCGCGATTTCGCGGGTGTTCGCGAGTCCGCGATTTCGCGAGTGTTTGCGAGTTCGCGATTTCGCGAGTCCGCGATTTCGCGAGTGTTTGCGAGTCTTCGATTTCGCGAGTGTTCGCGAGTACGCGAGTCCGCGATTTCGCGAGTGTTTGCGAGTCCGCGATTTCGCGAGTGGTTGCGAGTCCGCGATTTCGCGAGTGTTCGCGAGTCCGCGATGTCGCGAGTGTTTGCGAGTGTTTGCGAGTCCGCGATTTCGCGGGTGTTCTCGAGTCCGCGATTTCGCGAGTGTTTGCGAGTCCGCGATTTCGCGGGTGTTTGCGAGTCCGCGATTTCGCGAGTGTTTGCGAGTCCGCGATTTCGCGAGTGTTCGCGAGTCCGTGATTTCGCGAGTGTTCGCGAGTCCGCGATTTCGCGAGTGTTCGCGAGACCGCGATGTCGCGAGTGTTTGCGAGTGTTCGCGAGTCCGCGATTTCGCGAGTGTTTGCGAGTACGCGAGTCCGCGATTTCGCGAGTGTTCGCGAGTCCGCGATTTCGCGAGTGTTCGCGAGTCCGCGATTTCGCGAGTGTTCGCGAGTCCGCGATTTCGCGAGTGGTTGCGAGTCCGCGATTTCGCGAGTGTTTGCGAGTCCGCGATTTCGCGAGTGTTTGCGAGTCCGCGATTTCGCGAGTCCGTGATTTCGCGAGAGTTCGCGATTCCGCGATTTCGCGAGTGTTTGCGAGTACGCGAGTCCGCGATTTCGCGAGTGTTCGCGAGTCCGCGATTTCGCGAGTGTTCGCGAGTCCGCGAGTGTTTGCGAGTCCGCGATTTCGCGAGTGTTTGCGAGTCCGCGATTTCGCGAGTGTTTGCGAGTGTTTGCGAGTCCGCGATTTCGCGGGTGTTCGCGAGTCCGCGATTTCGCGGTTGTTCGCGAGTCCGCGATTTCGCGAGTGTTTGCGAGTACGCGAGTCCGCGATTTCGCGAGTGTTCGCGAGTCCGCGATTTCGCGAGTGTTCGCGAGTCCGCGAGTGTTTGCGAGTCCGCGATTTCGCGAGTGTTTGCGAGTCCGCGATTTCGCGAGTGTTTGCGAGTCCGCGATTTCGCGGGTGTTTGCGAGTCCGCGATTTCGCGAGTGTTTGCGAGTCCGCGATTTCGCGAGTGTTCGCGAGTCCGCGATTTCGCGAGTGTTCGCGAGTCCGCGATGTCGCGAGTGTTTGCGAGTGTTCGCGAGTCCGCGATTTCGCGAGTGTTTGCGAGTGTTTGCGAGTCCGCGATTTCGCGAGTGTTCGCGAGTACGCGAGTCCGCGATTTCGCGAGTGTTTGCGAGTCCGCGATTTCGCGAGTGGTTGCGAGTCCGCGATTTCGCGAGTGTTCGCGAGTCCGCGATGTCGCGAGTGTTTGCGAGTGTTTGCGAGTCCGCGATTTCGCGGGTGTTCTCGAGTCCGCGATTTCGCGAGTGTTTGCGAGTCCGCGATTTCGCGGGTGTTTGCGAGTCCGCGATTTCGCGAGTGTTTGCGAGTCCGCGATTTCGCGAGTGTTCGCGAGTCCGTGATTTCGCGAGTGTTCGCGAGTCCGCGATTTCGCGAGTGTTCGCGAGTCCGTGATGTCGCGAGTGTTTGCGAGTGTTCGCGAGTCCGCGATTTCGCGAGTGTTTGCGAGTACGCGAGTCCGCGATTTCGCGAGTGTTCGCGAGTCCGCGATTTCGCGAGTGTTCGCGAGTCCGCGATTTCGCGAGTGTTCGCGAGTCCGCGATTTCGCGAGTGGTTGCGAGTCCGCGATTTCGCGAGTGTTTGCGAGTCCGCGATTTCGCGAGTGTTTGCGAGTCCGCGATTTCGCGAGTCCGTGATTTCGCGAGTGTTCGCGATTCCGCGATTTCGCGAGTGTTCGCGAGTCCGCGATGTCGCGAGTGTTTGCGAGTGTTTGCGAGTCCGCGATTTCGCGGGTGTTCGCGAGTCCGCGATTTCGCGGTTGTTCGCGAGTCCGCGATTTCGCGAGTGTTTGCGAGTACGCGAGTCCGCGATTTCGCGAGTGTTCGCGAGTCCGCGATTTCGCGAGTGTTCGCGAGTCCGCGAGTGTTTGCGAGTCCGCGATTTCGCGAGTGTTTGCGAGTCCGCGATTTCGCGAGTGTTTGCGTGTCCGTGATTTCGCGGGTGTTCGCGAGTCCGCGATTTCGCGAGTGTTTGCGAGTCCGCGATTTCGCGGGTGTTCGCGAGTCCGTGATTTCGCGAGTGTTTGCGAGTCCGCGATTTCGCGGGTGTTCGCGAGTCCGCGATTTCGCGAGTGTTTGCGAGTCCGCGATTTCGCGGGTGTTCGCGAGTCCGCGATTTCGCGACTGTTCGCGAGTCCGCGATTTCGCGAGTGTTCGCGAGTCCGCGATGTCGCGAGTGTTTGCGAGTGTTTTCGAGTCCGCGATGTCGCGAGTGTTTGCGAGTGTTTGCGAGTCCGCGATTTCGCGGGTGTTCGCGAGTCCGCGATTTCGCGGGTTTTCGCGAGTCCGCGATTTCGCGAGTGTTTGCGAGTACGCGAGTCCGAGATTTTGCGAGTGTTCGCGAGTCCGCGATTTCGCGAGTGTTCACAAGTCCGCGATTTCGCGAGTGTTTGCGAGTCCGCGATTTCGCGGGTGTTCGCGAGTCCGCGATGTCGCGAGTGTTTGCGAGTCCGCGATGTCGCGAGTGTTTGCGAGTGTTTGCGAGTCCGCGATTTCGCGAGTGTTCACAAGTCCGCGATTTCGCGAGTGTTTGCGAGTCCGCGATTTCGCGAGTGTTCGGAAGTCCGCGATTTCGCGAGTGTTTGCGAGTCCGCGATTTCGCGAGTGTTTGCGAGTCCGCGATTTCGCGGGTGTTCGCGAGTCCGCGATGTCGCGAGTGTTTGCGAGTCCGCGATGTCGCGAGTGTTTGCGAGTGTTAGCGAGTCCGCGATTTCGCGGGTGTTCGCGAGTCCGCGATTTCGCGGTTGTTCGCGAGTCCGCGATTTCGCGGTTGTTCGCGAGTCCGCGATTTCGCGAGTGTTTGCGAGTACGCGAGACCGCGATTTCGCGAGTGTTCGCGAGTCCGCGATTTCGCGAGTGTTCGCGAGTCCGCGATTTCGCGAGTGTTTGCGAGTCCGCGATTTCGCGGGTGTTCGCGAGTCCGCGATTTCGCGAGTGTTTGCGAGTCCGCGATGTCGCGAGTGTTTGCGAGTGTTTGCGAGTCCGCGATTTCGCGGGTGTTCGCGAGTCCGCGATTTCGCGGTTGTTCGCGAGTCCGCGATTTCGCGAGTGTTTGCGAGTCCGCGATTTCGCGAGTGTTCGCGAGTCCGCGATTTCGCTAGTGTTCGCGAGTCCGCGATTTCGCGAGTGTTTGCGAGTCCGCGATTTCGCGGGTGTTCGCGAGTCCGCGATTTCGCGAGTGTTCGCGAGTCCGCGATTTCGCGAGTGTTCGCGAATCCGCGATTTCGCGAGTGTTTGCGAGTCCGCGATTTCGCGGGTGTTCGCGAGTCCCCGAATTCCCGAGTGTTTGCGAGTCCGCGATTTCGCGGGTGTTCGCGAGTCCGCGATTTCGCTTGTGTTCGCGAGTCCGCGATTTTGCGAATGTTTGCGAGTACGCGAGTCCGCGATTTCGCGAGTGTTCGCGACTCCGCGATTTCGCGAGTGTTCGCGAGTCCGCGATTTCGCGAGTGTTTGCGAGTCCGCGATTTCGCGAGTGTTTGCGAGTCCGCGATTTCGCGGGTGTTCGCGAGTCCGCGATTTCGCGAGTGTTTGCGAGTTTGCGATTTCGCGGTTGTTCGCGACTCCGCGATTTCGCGAGTGTTTGCGAGTCCGCGATTTCGCGGGTGTTCGCGAGTCCGCGATGTCGCGAGTGTTTGCGAGTCCGCGATTTCGCGGGTGTTCGCGAGTCCGCGATTTCGCGGGTGTTCGCGAGTTTGCGATTTCGCGGTTCTTCGCGACTCCGCGATTTCGCGAGTGTTTGCGAGTCCGCGATTTCGCGGGTGTTCGCGAGTCCGCGATGTCGCGAGTGTTTGCGAGTCCGCGATTTCGCGGGTGTTCGCGAGTCCGCGATTTCGCGGGTGTTCGCGAGTTTGCGATTTCGCGAGTGTTTGCGAGTCCGCGATTTCGCGAGTGTTTGCGTGTCCGCGATTTCGCGGGTGTTCGCGAGTCCGCGATTTCGCGAGTGTTTGCGAGTCAGCGATTTCGCGGGTGTTCGCGAGTCCGCGATTTCGCGAGTGTTCGCGAGTCCGCGATGTCGCGAGTGTTTGCGAGTGTTTTCGAGTCCGCGATGTCGCGAGTGTTTGCGAGTGTTTGCGAGTCCGCGATTTCGCGGGTGTTCGCGAGTCCGCGATTTCGCGGGTTTTCACGAGTCCGCGATTTCGCGAGTGTTTGCGAGTACGCGAGTCCGAGATTTTGCGAGTGTTCGCGAGTCCCCGATTTCGCGAGTGTTTGCGAGTCCGCGATTTCGCGGGTGTTCGCGAGTCCGCGATTTCGCTTGTGTTCGCGAGTCCGCGATTTTGCGAATGTTTGCGAGTACGCGAGTCCGCGATTTCGCGAGTGTTCGCGACTCCGCGATTTCGCGAGTGTTCGCGAGTCCGCGATTTCGCGAGTGTTTGCGAGTCCGCGATTTCGCGAGTGTTTGCGAGTACGCGAGTCAGCGATTTCGCGAGTGTTCGCGAGTCCGCGATTTCGCGAGTGTTTGCGAGTCCGCGATTTCGCGGGTGTTCGCGAGTCCGCGATGTCGCGAGTGTTTGCGAGTCCGCGATGTCGCGAGTGTTTGCGAGTGTTAGCGAGTCCGCGATTTCGCGGGTGTTCGCGAGTCCGCGATTTCGCGGTTGTTCGCGAGTCCGCGATTTCGCGGTTGTTCGCGAGTCCGCGATTTCGCGAGTGTTTGCGAGTACGCGAGACCGCGATTTCGCGAGTGTTCGCGAGTCCGCGATTTCGCGAGTGTTCGCGAGTCCGCGATTTCGCGAGTGTTTGCGAGTCCGCGATTTCGCGGGTGTTCGCGAGTCCGCGATTTCGCGAGTGTTTGCGAGTCCGCGATGTCGCGAGTGTTTGCGAGTGTTTGCGAGTCCGCGATTTCGCGGGTGTTCGCGAGTCCGCGATTTCGCGGTTGTTCGCGAGTCCGCGATTTCGCGAGTGTTTGCGAGTCCGCGATTTCGCGAGTGTTCGCGAGTCCGCGATTTCGCTAGTGTTCGCGAGTCCGCGATTTCGCGAGTGTTTGCGAGTCCGCGATTTCGCGGGTGTTCGCGAGTCCGCGATTTCGCGAGTGTTCGCGAGTCCGCGATTTCGCGAGTGTTCGCGAATCCGCGATTTCGCGAGTGTTTGCGAGTCCGCGATTTCGCGGGTGTTCGCGAGTCCCCGAATTCCCGAGTGTTTGCGAGTCCGCGATTTCGCGGGTGTTCGCGAGTCCGCGATTTCGCTTGTGTTCGCGAGTCCGCGATTTTGCGAATGTTTGCGAGTACGCGAGTCCGCGATTTCGCGAGTGTTCGCGACTCCGCGATTTCGCGAGTGTTCGCGAGTCCGCGATTTCGCGAGTGTTTGCGAGTCCGCGATTTCGCGAGTGTTTGCGAGTCCGCGATTTCGCGGGTGTTCGCGAGTCCGCGATTTCGCGAGTGTTTGCGAGTTTGCGATTTCGCGGTTGTTCGCGACTCCGCGATTTCGCGAGTGTTTGCGAGTCCGCGATTTCGCGGGTGTTCGCGAGTCCGCGATGTCGCGAGTGTTTGCGAGTCCGCGATTTCGCGGGTGTTCGCGAGTCCGCGATTTCGCGGGTGTTCGCGAGTTTGCGATTTCGCGGTTCTTCGCGACTCCGCGATTTCGCGAGTGTTTGCGAGTCCGCGATTTCGCGGGTGTTCGCGAGTCCGCGATGTCGCGAGTGTTTGCGAGTCCGCGATTTCGCGGGTGTTCGCGAGTCCGCGATTTCGCGGGTGTTCGCGAGTTTGCGATTTCGCGAGTGTTTGCGAGTCCGCGATTTCGCGAGTGTTTGCGTGTCCGCGATTTCGCGGGTGTTCGCGAGTCCGCGATTTCGCGAGTGTTTGCGAGTCAGCGATTTCGCGGGTGTTCGCGAGTCCGCGATTTCGCGAGTGTTCGCGAGTCCGCGATGTCGCGAGTGTTTGCGAGTGTTTTCGAGTCCGCGATGTCGCGAGTGTTTGCGAGTGTTTGCGAGTCCGCGATTTCGCGGGTGTTCGCGAGTCCGCGATTTCGCGGGTTTTCACGAGTCCGCGATTTCGCGAGTGTTTGCGAGTACGCGAGTCCGAGATTTTGCGAGTGTTCGCGAGTCCCCGATTTCGCGAGTGTTTGCGAGTCCGCGATTTCGCGGGTGTTCGCGAGTCCGCGATTTCGCTTGTGTTCGCGAGTCCGCGATTTTGCGAATGTTTGCGAGTACGCGAGTCCGCGATTTCGCGAGTGTTCGCGACTCCGCGATTTCGCGAGTGTTCGCGAGTCCGCGATTTCGCGAGTGTTTGCGAGTCCGCGATTTCGCGAGTGTTTGCGAGTACGCGAGTCAGCGATTTCGCGAGTGTTCGCGAGTCCGCGATTTCGCGAGTGTTCGCGAGTCCGCGATTTCGCGAGTGTTTGCGAATCCGCGATTTCGCGAGTGTTCGCGAGTCCGCGATTTCGCGAGTGTTTGCGAGTCCGCCATTTCGCGGGTGTTCGCGAGTCCGCCATTTCGCGAGTGATTGCGAGTACGCGAGTCCGCGATTTCGCGAGTGTTCGCGAGTCCGCGATGTCGCGAGTGTTTGCGAGTGTTTGCGAGTCCGCGATTTCGCGGGTGTTCGCGAGTCCGCGATTTCGCGGTTGTTCGCGAGTCCGCGATTTCGCGGTTTTTCGCGAGTCCGCGATTTCGCGAGTGTTTGCGAGTACGCGAGTCCGCGATTTCGCGAGTGTTCGCGAGTCCGCGATTTCGCGAGTGTTCGCGAGTCCGCGATTTCGCGAGTGTTCGCGAGTCCGCGATTTCGCGAGTGTTTGCGAGTCCGCGATTTCGCGGGTGTTCGCGAGTCCGCGATTTCGCGAGTGTTTGCGAGTTCGCGATTTCGCGAGTCCGCGATTTCGCGAGTGTTTGCGAGTCCGCGATTTCGCGAGTGTTCGCGAGTACGCGAGTCCGCGATTTCGCGAGTGTTTGCGAGTCCGCGATTTCGCGAGTGGTTGCGAGTCCGCGATTTCGCGAGTGTTCGCGAGTCCGCGATGTCGCGAGTGTTTGCGAGTGTTTGCGAGTCCGCGATTTCGCGGGTGTTCTCGAGTCCGCGATTTCGCGAGTGTTTGCGAGTCCGCGATTTCGCGGGTGTTTGCGAGTCCGCGATTTCGCGAGTGTTTGCGAGTCCGCGATTTCGCGAGTGTTCGCGAGTCCGTGATTTCGCGAGTGTTCGCGAGTCCGCGATTTCGCGAGTGTTCGCGAGTCCGCGATGTCGCGAGTGTTTGCGAGTGTTCGCGAGTCCGCGATTTCGCGAGTGTTTGCGAGTACGCGAGTCCGCGATTTCGCGAGTGTTCGCGAGTCCGCGATTTCGCGAGTGTTCGCGAGTCCGCGATTTCGCGAGTGTTCGCGAGTCCGCGATTTCGCGAGTGGTTGCGAGTCCGCGATTTCGCGAGTGTTTGCGAGTCCGCGATTTCGCGAGTGTTTGCGAGTCCGCGATTTCGCGAGTCCGTGATTTCGCGAGAGTTCGCGATTCCGCGATTTCGCGAGTGTTTGCGAGTACGCGAGTCCGCGATTTCGCGAGTGTTCGCGAGTCCGCGATTTCGCGAGTGTTCGCGAGTCCGCGAGTGTTTGCGAGTCCGCGATTTCGCGAGTGTTTGCGAGTCCGCGATTTCGCGAGTGTTTGCGAGTGTTTGCGAGTCCGCGATTTCGCGGGTGTTCGCGAGTCCGCGATTTCGCGGTTGTTCGCGAGTCCGCGATTTCGCGAGTGTTTGCGAGTACGCGAGTCCGCGATTTCGCGAGTGTTCGCGAGTCCGCGATTTCGCGAGTGTTCGCGAGTCCGCGAGTGTTTGCGAGTCCGCGATTTCGCGAGTGTTTGCGAGTCCGCGATTTCGCGAGTGTTTGCGTGTCCGCGATTTCGCGGGTGTTCGCGAGTCCGCGATTTCGCGAGTGTTTGCGAGTCCGCGATTTCGCGGGTGTTCGCGAGTCCGTGATTTCGCGAGTGTTTGCGAGTCCGCGATTTCGCGGGTGTTCGCGAGTCCGCGATTTCGCGAGTGTTTGCGAGTCCGCGATTTCGCGGGTGTTCGCGAGTCCGCGATTTCGCGACTGTTTTCGAGTCCGCGATGTCGCGAGTGTTTGCGAGTGTTTGCGAGTCCGCGATTTCGCGGGTGTTCGCGAGTCCGCGATTTCGCGGGTTTTCGCGAGTCCGCGATTTCGCGAGTGTTTGCGAGTACGCGAGTCCGAGATTTTGCGAGTGTTCGCGAGTCCGCGATTTCGCGAGTGTTCACAAGTCCGCGATTTCGCGAGTGTTTGCGAGTCCGCGATTTCGCGGGTGTTCGCGAGTCCGCGATGTCGCGAGTGTTTGCGAGTCCGCGATGTCGCGAGTGTTTGCGAGTGTTTGCGAGTCCGCGATTTCGCGGGTGTTCTCGAGTCCGCGATTTCGCGAGTGTTCACAAGTCCGTGATTTCGCGAGTGTTTGCGAGTCCGCGATTTCGCGAGTGTTCGGGAGTCCGCGATTTCGCGAGTGTTTGCGGGTCCGCGATTTCGCGAGTGTTTGCGAGTACGCGAGTCAGCGATTTCGCGAGTGTTCGCGAGTCCGCGATTTCGCGAGTGTTCGCGAGTCCGCGATTTCGCGAGTGTTTGCGAGTCCGCGATGTCGCGAGTGTTTGCGAGTGTTTGCGAGTCCGCGATTTCGCGGGTGTTCTCGAGTCCGCGATGTCGCGAGTGTTTCCGAGTGTTTGCGAGTCCGCGATTTCGCGGGTGTTCTCGAGTCCGCGATTTCGCGAGTGTTCACAAGTCCGTGATTTCGCGAGTGTTTGCGAGTCCGCGATTTCGCGAGTGTTCGGGAGTCCGCGATTTCGCGAGTGTTTGCGGGTCCGCGATTTCGCGAGTGTTTGCGAGTACGCGAGTCAGCGATTTCGCGAGTGTTCGCGAGTCCGCGATTTCGCGAGTGTTCGCGAGTCCGCGATTTCGCGAGTGTTTGCGAATCCGCGATTTCGCGAGTGTTCGCGAGTCCGCGATTTCGCGAGTGTTTGCGAGTCCGCCATTTCGCGGGTGTTCGCGAGTCCGCCATTTCGCGAGTGATTGCGAGTACGCGAGTCCGCGATTTCGCGAGTGTTCGCGAGTCCGCGATGTCGCGAGTGTTTGCGAGTGTTTGCGAGTCCGCGATTTCGCGGGTGTTCGCGAGTCCGCGATTTCGCGGTTGTTCGCGAGTCCGCGATTTCGCGGTTGTTCGCGAGTCCGCGATTTCGCGAGTGTTCGCGAGTCCGCGATTTCGCGAGTGTTTGCGAGTCCGCGATTTCGCGGGTGTTCGCGAGTCCGCGATTTCGCGAGTGTTTGCGAGTCCGCGATTTCGCGAGTCCGCGATTTCGCGAGTGTTTGCGAGTCCGCGATTTCGCGAGTGTTCGCGAGTACGCGAGTCCGCGATTTCGCGAGTGTTTGCGAGTCCGCGATTTCGCGAGTGGTTGCGAGTCCGCGATTTCGCGAGTGTTCGCGAGTCCGCGATGTCGCGAGTGTTTGCGAGTGTTTGCGAGTCCGCGATTTCGCGGGTGTTCTCGAGTCCGCGATTTCGCGAGTGTTTGCGAGTCCGCGATTTCGCGGGTGTTTGCGAGTCCGCGATTTCGCGAGTGTTTGCGAGTCCGCGATTTCGCGAGTGTTCGCGAGTCCGCGATTTCGCGAGTGTTCGCGAGTCCGCGATGTCGCGAGTGTTTGCGAGTGTTCGCGAGTCCGCGATTTCGCGAGTGTTTGCGAGTGTTTGCGAGTCCGCGATTTCGCGAGTGTTCGCGAGTACGCGAGTCCGCGATTTCGCGAGTGTTTGCGAGTCCGCGATTTCGCGAGTGGTTGCGAGTCCGCGATTTCGCGAGTGTTCGCGAGTCCGCGATGTCGCGAGTGTTTGCGAGTGTTTGCGAGTCCGCGATTTCGCGGGTGTTCTCGAGTCCGCGATTTCGCGAGTGTTTGCGAGTCCGCGATTTCGCGGGTGTTTGCGAGTCCGCGATTTCGCGAGTGTTTGCGAGTCCGCGATTTCGCGAGTGTTCGCGAGTCCGTGATTTCGCGAGTGTTCGCGAGTCCGCGATTTCGCGAGTGTTCGCGAGTCCGTGATGTCGCGAGTGTTTGCGAGTGTTCGCGAGTCCGCGATTTCGCGAGTGTTTGCGAGTACGCGAGTCCGCGATTTCGCGAGTGTTCGCGAGTCCGCGATTTCGCGAGTGTTCGCGAGTCCGCGATTTCGCGAGTGTTCGCGAGTCCGCGATTTCGCGAGTGGTTGCGAGTCCGCGATTTCGCGAGTGTTTGCGAGTCCGCGATTTCGCGAGTGTTTGCGAGTCCGCGATTTCGCGAGTCCGTGATTTCGCGAGTGTTCGCGATTCCGCGATTTCGCGAGTGTTCGCGAGTCCGCGATGTCGCGAGTGTTTGCGAGTGTTTGCGAGTCCGCGATTTCGCGGGTGTTCGCGAGTCCGCGATTTCGCGGTTGTTCGCGAGTCCGCGATTTCGCGAGTGTTTGCGAGTACGCGAGTCCGCGATTTCGCGAGTGTTCGCGAGTCCGCGATTTCGCGAGTGTTCGCGAGTCCGCGAGTGTTTGCGAGTCCGCGATTTCGCGAGTGTTTGCGAGGCCGCGATTTCGCGAGTGTTTGCGTGTCCGCGATTTCGCGGGTGTTCGCGAGTCCGCGATTTCGCGAGTGTTTGCGAGTCCGCGATTTCGCGGGTGTTCGTGAGTCCGTGATTTCGCGAGTGTTTGCGAGTCCGCGATTTCGCGGGTGTTCGCGAGTCCGCGATTTCGCGAGTGTTTGCGAGTCCGCGATTTCGCGGGTGTTCGCGAGTCCGCGATTTCGCGACTGTTCGCGAGTCCGCGATTTCGCGAGTGTTCGCGAGTCCGCGATGTCGCGAGTGTTTGCGAGTGTTTTCGAGTCCGCGATGTCGCGAGTGTTTGCGAGTGTTTGCGAGTCCGCGATTTCGCGGGTGTTCGCGAGTCCGCGATTTCGCGGGTTTTCGCGAGTCCGCGATTTCGCGAGTGTTTGCGAGTACGCGAGTCCGAGATTTTGCGAGTGTTCGCGAGTCCGCGATTTCGCGAGTGTTCACAAGTCCGCGATTTCGCGAGTGTTTGCGAGTCCGCGATTTCGCGGGTGTTCGCGAGTCCGCGATGTCGCGAGTGTTTGCGTGTCCGCGATGTCGCGAGTGTTTGCGAGTGTTTGCGAGTCCGCGATTTCGCGAGTGTTCACAAGTCCGCGATTTCGCGAGTGTTTGCGAGTCCGCGATTTCGCGAGTGTTCGGAAGTCCGCGATTTCGCGAGTGTTTGCGAGTCCGCGATTTCGCGAGTGTTTGCGAGTCCGCGATTTCGCGGGTGTTCGCGAGTCCGCGATGTCGCGAGTGTTTGCGAGTCCGCGATGTCGCGAGTGTTTGCGAGTGTTAGCGAGTCCGCGATTTCGCGGGTGTTCGCGAGTCCGCGATTTCGCGGTTGTTCGCGAGTCCGCGATTTCGCGGTTGTTCGCGAGTCCGCGATTTCGCGAGTGTTTGCGAGTACGCGAGACCGCGATTTCGCGAGTGTTCGCGAGTCCGCGATTTCGCGAGTGTTCGCGAGTCCGCGATTTCGCGAGTGTTTGCGAGTCCGCGATTTCGCGGGTGTTCGCGAGTCCGCGATTTCGCGAGTGTTTGCGAGTCCGCGATGTCGCGAGTGTTTGCGAGTGTTTGCGAGTCCGCGATTTCGCGGGTGTTCGCGAGTCCGCGATTTCGCGGTTGTTCGCGAGTCCGCGATTTCGCGAGTGTTTGCGAGTCCGCGATTTCGCGAGTGTTCGCGAGTCCGCGATTTCGCTAGTGTTCGCGAGTCCGCGATTTCGCGAGTGTTTGCGAGTCCGCGATTTCGCGGGTGTTCGCGAGTCCGCGATTTCGCGAGTGTTCGCGAGTCCGCGATTTCGCGAGTGTTCGCGAATCCGCGATTTCGCGAGTGTTTGCGAGTCCGCGATTTCGCGGGTGTTCGCGAGTCCCCGATTTCGCGAGTGTTTGCGAGTCCGCGATTTCGCGGGTGTTCGCGAGTCCGCGATTTCGCTTGTGTTCGCGAGTCCGCGATTTTGCGAATGTTTGCGAGTACGCGAGTCCGCGATTTCGCGAGTGTTCGCGACTCCGCGATTTCGCGAGTGTTCGCGAGTCCGCGATTTCGCGAGTGTTTGCGAGTCCGCGATTTCGCGAGTGTTTGCGAGTCCGCGATTTCGCGGGTTTTCGCGAGTCCGCGATTTCGCGAGTGTTTGCGAGTTTGCGATTTCGCGGTTGTTCGCGACTCCGCGATTTCGCGAGTGTTTGCGAGTCCGCGATTTCGCGGGTGTTCGCGAGTCCGCGATGTCGCGAGTGTTTGCGAGTCCGCGATTTCGCGGGTGTTCGCGAGTCCGCGATTTCGCGGGTGTTCGCGAGTTTGCGATTTCGCGGTTCTTCGCGACTCCGCGATTTCGCGAGTGTTTGCGAGTCCGCGATTTCGCGGGTGTTCGCGAGTCCGCGATGTCGCGAGTGTTTGCGAGTCCGCGATTTCGCGGGTGTTCGCGAGTCCGCGATTTCGCGGGTGTTCGCGAGTTTGCGATTTCGCGAGTGTTTGCGAGTCCGCGATTTCGCGAGTGTTTGCGTGTCCGCGATTTCGCGGGTGTTCGCGAGTCCGCGATTTCGCGAGTGTTTGCGAGTCCGCGATTTCGCGGGTGTTCGCGAGTCCGCGATTTCGCGAGTGTTCGCGAGTCCGCGATGTCGCGAGTGTTTGCGAGTGTTTTCGAGTCCGCGATGTCGCGAGTGTTTGCGAGTGTTTGCGAGTCCGCGATTTCGCGGGTGTTCGCGAGTCCGCGATTTCGCGGGTTTTCGCGAGTCCGCGATTTCGCGAGTGTTTGCGAGTACGCGAGTCCGAGATTTTGCGAGTGTTCGCGAGTCCCCGATTTCGCGAGTGTTTGCGAGTCCGCGATTTCGCGGGTGTTCGCGAGTCCGCGATTTCGCTTGTGTTCGCGAGTCCGCGATTTTGCGAATGTTTGCGAGTACGCGAGTCCGCGATTTCGCGAGTGTTCGCGACTCCGCGATTTCGCGAGTGTTCGCGAGTCCGCGATTTCGCGAGTGTTCGCGAGTACGCGAGTCCGCGATTTCGCGAGTGTTTGCGAGTCCGCGATTTCGCGAGTGGTTGCGAGTCCGCGATTTCGCGAGTGTTCGCGAGTCCGCGATGTCGCGAGTGTTTGCGAGTGTTTGCGAGTCCGCGATTTCGCGGGTGTTCTCGAGTCCGCGATTTCGCGAGTGTTTGCGAGTCCGCGATTTCGCGGGTGTTTGCGAGTCCGCGATTTCGCGAGTGTTTGCGAGTCCGCGATTTCGCGAGTGTTCGCGAGTCCGTGATTTCGCGAGTGTTCGCGAGTCCGTGATGTCGCGAGTGTTTGCGAGTGTTCGCGAGTCCGCGATTTCGCGAGTGTTTGCGAGTACGCGAGTCCGCGATTTCGCGAGTGTTCGCGAGTCCGCGATTTCGCGAGTGTTCGCGAGTCCGCGATTTCGCGAGTGTTCGCGAGTCCGCGATTTCGCGAGTGGTTGCGAGTCCGCGATTTCGCGAGTGTTTGCGAGTCCGCGATTTCGCGAGTGTTTGCGAGTCCGCGATTTCGCGAGTCCGTGATTTCGCGAGTGTTCGCGATTCCGCGATTTCGCGAGTGTTCGCGAGTCCGCGATGTCGCGAGTGTTTGCGAGTGTTTGCGAGTCCGCGATTTCGCGGGTGTTCGCGAGTCCGCGATTTCGCGGTTGTTCGCGAGTCCGCGATTTCGCGAGTGTTTGCGAGTACGCGAGTCCGCGATTTCGCGAGTGTTCGCGAGTCCGCGATTTCGCGAGTGTTCGCGAGTCCGCGAGTGTTTGCGAGTCCGCGATTTCGCGAGTGTTTGCGAGGCCGCGATTTCGCGAGTGTTTGCGTGTCCGCGATTTCGCGGGTGTTCGCGAGTCCGCGATTTCGCGAGTGTTTGCGAGTCCGCGATTTCGCGGGTGTTCGTGAGTCCGTGATTTCGCGAGTGTTTGCGAGTCCGCGATTTCGCGGGTGTTCGCGAGTCCGCGATTTCGCGAGTGTTTGCGAGTCCGCGATTTCGCGGGTGTTCGCGAGTCCGCGAGTCCGCGATTTCGCGAGTGTTTGCGAGTCCGCGATTTCGCGAGTGGTTGCGAGTCCGCGATTTCGCGAGTGTTCGCGAGTCCGCGATGTCGCGAGTGTTTGCGAGTGTTTGCGAGTCCGCGATTTCGCGGGTGTTCTCGAGTCCGCGATTTCGCGAGTGTTTGCGAGTCCGCGATTTCGCGGGTGTTTGCGAGTCCGCGATTTCGCGAGTGTTTGCGAGTCCGCGATTTCGCGAGTGTTCGCGAGTCCGTGATTTCGCGAGTGTTCGCGAGTCCGCGATTTCGCGAGTGTTCGCGAGTCCGTGATGTCGCGAGTGTTTGCGAGTGTTCGCGAGTCCGCGATTTCGCGAGTGTTTGCGAGTACGCGAGTCCGCGATTTCGCGAGTGTTCGCGAGTCCGCGATTTCGCGAGTGTTCGCGAGTCCGCGATTTCGCGAGTGTTCGCGAGTCCGCGATTTCGCGAGTGGTTGCGAGTCCGCGATTTCGCGAGTGTTTGCGAGTCCGCGATTTCGCGAGTGTTTGCGAGTCCGCGATTTCGCGAGTCCGTGATTTCGCGAGTGTTCGCGATTCCGCGATTTCGCGAGTGTTCGCGAGTCCGCGATGTCGCGAGTGTTTGCGAGTGTTTGCGAGTCCGCGATTTCGCGGGTGTTCGCGAGTCCGCGATTTCGCGGTTGTTCGCGAGTCCGCGATTTCGCGAGTGTTTGCGAGTACGCGAGTCCGCGATTTCGCGAGTGTTCGCGAGTCCGCGATTTCGCGAGTGTTCGCGAGTCCGCGAGTGTTTGCGAGTCCGCGATTTCGCGAGTGTTTGCGAGGCCGCGATTTCGCGAGTGTTTGCGTGTCCGCGATTTCGCGGGTGTTCGCGAGTCCGCGATTTCGCGAGTGTTTGCGAGTCCGCGATTTCGCGGGTGTTCGTGAGTCCGTGATTTCGCGAGTGTTTGCGAGTCCGCGATTTCGCGGGTGTTCGCGAGTCCGCGATTTCGCGAGTGTTTGCGAGTCCGCGATTTCGCGGGTGTTCGCGAGTCCGCGATTTCGCGACTGTTCGCGAGTCCGCGATTTCGCGAGTGTTCGCGAGTCCGCGATGTCGCGAGTGTTTGCGAGTGTTTTCGAGTCCGCGATGTCGCGAGTGTTTGCGAGTGTTTGCGAGTCCGCGATTTCGCGGGTGTTCGCGAGTCCGCGATTTCGCGGGTTTTCGCGAGTCCGCGATTTCGCGAGTGTTTGCGAGTACGCGAGTCCGAGATTTTGCGAGTGTTCGCGAGTCCGCGATTTCGCGAGTGTTCACAAGTCCGCGATTTCGCGAGTGTTTGCGAGTCCGCGATTTCGCGGGTGTTCGCGAGTCCGCGATGTCGCGAGTGTTTGCGTGTCCGCGATGTCGCGAGTGTTTGCGAGTGTTTGCGAGTCCGCGATTTCGCGAGTGTTCACAAGTCCGCGATTTCGCGAGTGTTTGCGAGTCCGCGATTTCGCGAGTGTTCGGAAGTCCGCGATTTCGCGAGTGTTTGCGAGTCCGCGATTTCGCGAGTGTTTGCGAGTCCGCGATTTCGCGGGTGTTCGCGAGTCCGCGATGTCGCGAGTGTTTGCGAGTCCGCGATGTCGCGAGTGTTTGCGAGTGTTAGCGAGTCCGCGATTTCGCGGGTGTTCGCGAGTCCGCGATTTCGCGGTTGTTCGCGAGTCCGCGATTTCGCGGTTGTTCGCGAGTCCGCGATTTCGCGAGTGTTTGCGAGTACGCGAGACCGCGATTTCGCGAGTGTTCGCGAGTCCGCGATTTCGCGAGTGTTCGCGAGTCCGCGATTTCGCGAGTGTTTGCGAGTCCGCGATTTCGCGGGTGTTCGCGAGTCCGCGATTTCGCGAGTGTTTGCGAGTCCGCGATGTCGCGAGTGTTTGCGAGTGTTTGCGAGTCCGCGATTTCGCGGGTGTTCGCGAGTCCGCGATTTCGCGGTTGTTCGCGAGTCCGCGATTTCGCGAGTGTTTGCGAGTCCGCGATTTCGCGAGTGTTCGCGAGTCCGCGATTTCGCTAGTGTTCGCGAGTCCGCGATTTCGCGAGTGTTTGCGAGTCCGCGATTTCGCGGGTGTTCGCGAGTCCGCGATTTCGCGAGTGTTCGCGAGTCCGCGATTTCGCGAGTGTTCGCGAATCCGCGATTTCGCGAGTGTTTGCGAGTCCGCGATTTCGCGGGTGTTCGCGAGTCCCCGATTTCGCGAGTGTTTGCGAGTCCGCGATTTCGCGGGTGTTCGCGAGTCCGCGATTTCGCTTGTGTTCGCGAGTCCGCGATTTTGCGAATGTTTGCGAGTACGCGAGTCCGCGATTTCGCGAGTGTTCGCGACTCCGCGATTTCGCGAGTGTTCGCGAGTCCGCGATTTCGCGAGTGTTTGCGAGTCCGCGATTTCGCGAGTGTTTGCGAGTCCGCGATTTCGCGGGTGTTCGCGAGTCCGCGATTTCGCGAGTGTTTGCGAGTTTGCGATTTCGCGGTTGTTCGCGACTCCGCGATTTCGCGAGTGTTTGCGAGTCCGCGATTTCGCGGGTGTTCGCGAGTCCGCGATGTCGCGAGTGTTTGCGAGTCCGCGATTTCGCGGGTGTTCGCGAGTCCGCGATTTCGCGGGTGTTCGCGAGTTTGCGATTTCGCGGTTCTTCGCGACTCCGCGATTTCGCGAGTGTTTGCGAGTCCGCGATTTCGCGGGTGTTCGCGAGTCCGCGATGTCGCGAGTGTTTGCGAGTCCGCGATTTCGCGGGTGTTCGCGAGTCCGCGATTTCGCGGGTGTTCGCGAGTTTGCGATTTCGCGAGTGTTTGCGAGTCCGCGATTTCGCGAGTGTTTGCGTGTCCGCGATTTCGCGGGTGTTCGCGAGTCCGCGATTTCGCGAGTGTTTGCGAGTCCGCGATTTCGCGGGTGTTCGCGAGTCCGCGATTTCGCGAGTGTTCGCGAGTCCGCGATGTCGCGAGTGTTTGCGAGTGTTTTCGAGTCCGCGATGTCGCGAGTGTTTGCGAGTGTTTGCGAGTCCGCGATTTCGCGGGTGTTCGCGAGTCCGCGATTTCGCGGGTTTTCGCGAGTCCGCGATTTCGCGAGTGTTTGCGAGTACGCGAGTCCGAGATTTTGCGAGTGTTCGCGAGTCCCCGATTTCGCGAGTGTTTGCGAGTCCGCGATTTCGCGGGTGTTCGCGAGTCCGCGATTTCGCTTGTGTTCGCGAGTCCGCGATTTTGCGAATGTTTGCGAGTACGCGAGTCCGCGATTTCGCGAGTGTTCGCGACTCCGCGATTTCGCGAGTGTTCGCGAGTCCGCGATTTCGCGAGTGTTCGCGAGTACGCGAGTCCGCGATTTCGCGAGTGTTTGCGAGTCCGCGATTTCGCGAGTGGTTGCGAGTCCGCGATTTCGCGAGTGTTCGCGAGTCCGCGATGTCGCGAGTGTTTGCGAGTGTTTGCGAGTCCGCGATTTCGCGGGTGTTCTCGAGTCCGCGATTTCGCGAGTGTTTGCGAGTCCGCGATTTCGCGGGTGTTTGCGAGTCCGCGATTTCGCGAGTGTTTGCGAGTCCGCGATTTCGCGAGTGTTCGCGAGTCCGTGATTTCGCGAGTGTTCGCGAGTCCGTGATGTCGCGAGTGTTTGCGAGTGTTCGCGAGTCCGCGATTTCGCGAGTGTTTGCGAGTACGCGAGTCCGCGATTTCGCGAGTGTTCGCGAGTCCGCGATTTCGCGAGTGTTCGCGAGTCCGCGATTTCGCGAGTGTTCGCGAGTCCGCGATTTCGCGAGTGGTTGCGAGTCCGCGATTTCGCGAGTGTTTGCGAGTCCGCGATTTCGCGAGTGTTTGCGAGTCCGCGATTTCGCGAGTCCGTGATTTCGCGAGTGTTCGCGATTCCGCGATTTCGCGAGTGTTCGCGAGTCCGCGATGTCGCGAGTGTTTGCGAGTGTTTGCGAGTCCGCGATTTCGCGGGTGTTCGCGAGTCCGCGATTTCGCGGTTGTTCGCGAGTCCGCGATTTCGCGAGTGTTTGCGAGTACGCGAGTCCGCGATTTCGCGAGTGTTCGCGAGTCCGCGATTTCGCGAGTGTTCGCGAGTCCGCGAGTGTTTGCGAGTCCGCGATTTCGCGAGTGTTTGCGAGGCCGCGATTTCGCGAGTGTTTGCGTGTCCGCGATTTCGCGGGTGTTCGCGAGTCCGCGATTTCGCGAGTGTTTGCGAGTCCGCGATTTCGCGGGTGTTCGTGAGTCCGTGATTTCGCGAGTGTTTGCGAGTCCGCGATTTCGCGGGTGTTCGCGAGTCCGCGATTTCGCGAGTGTTTGCGAGTCCGCGATTTCGCGGGTGTTCGCGAGTCCGCGATTTCGCGACTGTTCGCGAGTCCGCGATTTCGCGAGTGTTCGCGAGTCCGCGATGTCGCGAGTGTTTGCGAGTGTTTTCGAGTCCGCGATGTCGCGAGTGTTTGCGAGTGTTTGCGAGTCCGCGATTTCGCGGGTGTTCGCGAGTCCGCGATTTCGCGGGTTTTCGCGAGTCCGCGATTTCGCGAGTGTTTGCGAGTACGCGAGTCCGAGATTTTGCGAGTGTTCGGGAGTCCGCGATTTCGCGAGTGTTCACAAGTCCGCGATTTCGCGAGTGTTTGCGAGTCCGCGATTTCGCGGGTGTTCGCGAGTCCGCGATGTCGCGAGTGTTTGCGTGTCCGCGATGTCGCGAGTGTTTGCGAGTGTTTGCGAGTCCGCGATTTCGCGAGTGTTCACAAGTCCGCGATTTCGCGAGTGTTTGCGAGTCCGCGATTTCGCGAGTGTTCGGAAGTCCGCGATTTCGCGAGTGTTTGCGAGTCCGCGATTTCGCGAGTGTTTGCGAGTCCGCGATTTCGCGGGTGTTCGCGAGTCCGCGATGTCGCGAGTGTTTGCGAGTCCGCGATGTCGCGAGTGTTTGCGAGTGTTAGCGAGTCCGCGATTTCGCGGGTGTTCGCGAGTCCGCGATTTCGCGGTTGTTCGCGAGTCCGCGATTTCGCGGTTGTTCGCGAGTCCGCGATTTCGCGAGTGTTTGCGAGTACGCGAGACCGCGATTTCGCGAGTGTTCGCGAGTCCGCGATTTCGCGAGTGTTCGCGAGTCCGCGATTTCGCGAGTGTTTGCGAGTCCGCGATTTCGCGGGTGTTCGCGAGTCCGCGATTTCGCGAGTGTTTGCGAGTCCGCGATGTCGCGAGTGTTTGCGAGTGTTTGCGAGTCCGCGATTTCGCGGGTGTTCGCGAGTCCGCGATTTCGCGGTTGTTCGCGAGTCCGCGATTTCGCGAGTGTTTGCGAGTCCGCGATTTCGCGAGTGTTCGCGAGTCCGCGATTTCGCTAGTGTTCGCGAGTCCGCGATTTCGCGAGTGTTTGCGAGTCCGCGATTTCGCGGGTGTTCGCGAGTCCGCGATTTCGCGAGTGTTCGCGAGTCCGCGATTTCGCGAGTGTTCGCGAATCCGCGATTTCGCGAGTGTTTGCGAGTCCGCGATTTCGCGGGTGTTCGCGAGTCCCCGATTTCGCGAGTGTTTGCGAGTCCGCGATTTCGCGGGTGTTCGCGAGTCCGCGATTTCGCTTGTGTTCGCGAGTCCGCGATTTTGCGAATGTTTGCGAGTACGCGAGTCCGCGATTTCGCGAGTGTTCGCGACTCCGCGATTTCGCGAGTGTTCGCGAGTCCGCGATTTCGCGAGTGTTTGCGAGTCCGCGATTTCGCGAGTGTTTGCGAGTCCGCGATTTCGCGGGTGTTCGCGAGTCCGCGATTTCGCGAGTGTTTGCGAGTTTGCGATTTCGCGGTTGTTCGCGACTCCGCGATTTCGCGAGTGTTTGCGAGTCCGCGATTTCGCGGGTGTTCGCGAGTCCGCGATGTCGCGAGTGTTTGCGAGTCCGCGATTTCGCGGGTGTTCGCGAGTCCGCGATTTCGCGGGTGTTCGCGAGTTTGCGATTTCGCGGTTCTTCGCGACTCCGCGATTTCGCGAGTGTTTGCGAGTCCGCGATTTCGCGGGTGTTCGCGAGTCCGCGATGTCGCGAGTGTTTGCGAGTCCGCGATTTCGCGGGTGTTCGCGAGTCCGCGATTTCGCGGGTGTTCGCGAGTTTGCGATTTCGCGAGTGTTTGCGAGTCCGCGATTTCGCGAGTGTTTGCGTGTCCGCGATTTCGCGGGTGTTCGCGAGTCCGCGATTTCGCGAGTGTTTGCGAGTCCGCGATTTCGCGGGTGTTCGCGAGTCCGCGATTTCGCGAGTGTTCGCGAGTCCGCGATGTCGCGAGTGTTTGCGAGTGTTTTCGAGTCCGCGATGTCGCGAGTGTTTGCGAGTGTTTGCGAGTCCGCGATTTCGCGGGTGTTCGCGAGTCCGCGATTTCGCGGGTTTTCGCGAGTCCGCGATTTCGCGAGTGTTTGCGAGTACGCGAGTCCGAGATTTTGCGAGTGTTCGCGAGTCCCCGATTTCGCGAGTGTTTGCGAGTCCGCGATTTCGCGGGTGTTCGCGAGTCCGCGATTTCGCTTGTGTTCGCGAGTCCGCGATTTTGCGAATGTTTGCGAGTACGCGAGTCCGCGATTTCGCGAGTGTTCGCGACTCCGCGATTTCGCGAGTGTTCGCGAGTCCGCGATTTCGCGAGTGTTTGCGAGTCCGCGATTTCGCGAGTGTTTGCGAGTACGCGAGTCAGCGATTTCGCGAGTGTTCGCGAGTCCGCGATTTCGCGAGTGTTCGCGAGTCCGCGATTTCGCGAGTGTTTGCGAATCCGCGATTTCGCGAGTGTTCGCGAGTCCGCGATTTCGCGAGTGTTTGCGAGTCCGCCATTTCGCGGGTGTTCGCGAGTCCGCCATTTCGCGAGTGATTGCGAGTACGCGAGTCCGCGATTTCGCGAGTGTTCGCGAGTCCGCGATGTCGCGAGTGTTTGCGAGTGTTTGCGAGTCCGCGATTTCGCGGGTGTTCGCGAGTCCGCGATTTCGCGGTTGTTCGCGAGTCCGCGATTTCGCGGTTGTTCGCGAGTCCGCGATTTCGCGAGTGTTTGCGAGTACGCGAGTCCGCGATTTCGCGAGTGTTCGCGAGTCCGCGATTTCGCGAGTGTTCGCGAGTCCGCGATTTCGCGAGTGTTCGCGAGTCCGCGATTTCGCGAGTGTTTGCGAGTCCGCGATTTCGCGGGTGTTCGCGAGTCCGCGATTTCGCGAGTGTTTGCGAGTTCGCGATTTCGCGAGTCCGCGATTTCGCGAGTGTTTGCGAGTCCGCGATTTCGCGAGTGTTCGCGAGTACGCGAGTCCCTGATTTCGCGAGTGTTTGCGAGTCCGCGATTTCGCGAGTGGTTGCGAGTCCGCGATTTCGCGAGTGTTCGCGAGTCCGCGATGTCGCGAGTGTTTGCGAGTGTTTGCGAGTCCGCGATTTCGCGGGTGTTCTCGAGTCCGCGATTTCGCGAGTGTTTGCGAGTCCGCGATTTCGCGGGTGTTTGCGAGTCCGCGATTTCGCGAGTGTTTGCGAGTCCGCGATTTCGCGAGTGTTCGCGAGTCCGTGATTTCGCGAGTGTTCGCGAGTCCGCGATTTCGCGAGTGTTCGCGAGTCCGCGATGTCGCGAGTGTTTGCGAGTGTTCGCGAGTCCGCGATTTCGCGAGTGTTTGCGAGTACGCGAGTCCGCGATTTCGCGAGTGTTCGCGAGTCCGCGATTTCGCGAGTGTTCGCGAGTCCGCGATTTCGCGAGTGTTCGCGAGTCCGCGATTTCGCGAGTGGTTGCGAGTCCGCGATTTCGCGAGTGTTTGCGAGTCCGCGATTTCGCGAGTGTTTGCGAGTCCGCGATTTCGCGAGTCCGTGATTTCGCGAGAGTTCGCGATTCCGCGATTTCGCGAGTGTTTGCGAGTACGCGAGTCCGCGATTTCGCGAGTGTTCGCGAGTCCGCGATTTCGCGAGTGTTCGCGAGTCCGCGAGTGTTTGCGAGTCCGCGATTTCGCGAGTGTTTGCGAGTCCGCGATTTCGCGAGTGTTTGCGAGTGTTTGCGAGTCCGCGATTTCGCGGGTGTTCGCGAGTCCGCGATTTCGCGGTTGTTCGCGAGTCCGCGATTTCGCGAGTGTTTGCGAGTACGCGAGTCCGCGATTTCGCGAGTGTTCGCGAGTCCGCGATTTCGCGAGTGTTCGCGAGTCCGCGAGTGTTTGCGAGTCCGCGATTTCGCGAGTGTTTGCGAGTCCGCGATTTCGCGAGTTTTTGCGTGTCCGCGATTTCGCGGGTGTTCGCGAGTCCGCGATTTCGCGAGTGTTTGCGAGTCCGCGATTTCGCGGGTGTTCGCGAGTCCGTGATTTCGCGAGTGTTTGCGAGTCCGCGATTTCGCGGGTGTTCGCGAGTCCGCGATTTCGCGAGTGTTTGCGAGTCCGCGATTTCGCGGGTGTTTGCGAGTGTTTGCGAGTCCGCGATTTCGCGGGTGTTCGCGAGTCCGCGATTTCGCGGGTTTTCGCGAGTCCGCGATTTCGCGAGTGTTTGCGAGTACGCGAGTCCGAGATTTTGCGAGTGTTCGCGAGTCCGCGATTTCGCGAGTGTTCACAAGTCCGCGATTTCGCGAGTGTTTGCGAGTCCGCGATTTCGCGGGTGTTCGCGAGTCCGCGATGTCGCGAGTGTTTGCGAGTCCGCGATGTCGCGAGTGTTTGCGAGTGTTTGCGAGTCCGCGATTTCGCGAGTGTTCACAAGTCCGCGATTTCGCGAGTGTTCGGAAGTCCGCGATTTCGCGAGTGTTTGCGAGTCCGCGATTTCGCGAGTGTTTGCGAGTCCGCGATTTCGCGGGTGTTCGCGAGTCCGCGATGTCGCGAGTGTTTGCGGGTCCGCGATGTCGCGAGTGTTTGCGAGTGTTAGCGAGTCCGCGATTTCGCGGGTGTTCGCGAGTCCGCGATTTCGCGGTTGTTCGCGAGTCCGCGATTTCGCGGTTGTTCGCGA